>NW_016107659.1:893958-932477 GCF_001604975.1 Cebus imitator | reverse complement strand
GGGAGGAAGGCAGCAAATCACACTGCCACGTGTGTACCTATGCAACAATTTTGCATGTTCTTCACATGTACCCCAAAACCTAAAATACAATAAAATAAATAAATGGGGAAAAAAAAACAAAACAAACAAACAAGGAAACAAAAATACAAAAATCAAAATCACTAGTAGGGATGGTGGGAAGATGTGCTGATACACAGGGGTAAATGGCTACACCTAAGCATCGCTGTTGTTGAAAATCATCATACTACTTAAGTCTCATTGCAGGAAACTGCCCTTTGAAAGGTAGAATTATAGAATTGGTATGAATCCTAAATGGACAGAGTCAAAACTTTTATTTAACTTGCTCAGATCTCAAATTGCAATAATGAATACGGAAAGTAACTGAGAATTTTAAAACTGGTGACTTTTATGCTTTGCCAAAGGAACGAACCATGCTGTATCTGTGTACCCAAAGCCTCCACCGCCTGGGGAAGAGTGGACCTGGCTAAGCTGACAGAGGGCCCGAGCACAGTCCTAGGCTTCTCTTAACTGTAAGAAAGGTTTCAGTTCCTTTCAATGAGAAAACATTCCACTGTCCTTAAACATCTCCTGAAAATGGCTGGACATTATGTGCATATAGATTACTAGAGTGCCCAGATGAGACACGGAAATCATAAACCAGTAATGTGTCCCAGTGTACTAGATGGGGACACCTCAGGCAAAACAGACCCAATAACCATCTAAACTAAGATAGGTGAAAAACCCACCCCAAAGAATTCAAAGACAAAAAGAGTATGAAATTCAGTATTTTCTTAATTTGTTGTAGAAAAAGCCACGTGAGGCAACAAAGGACACAGGAAGTTACTCTCCAACATGGCTCCTTGGTGACTAGAACATTAAGGGCTAGTACTTGCTCTACCTTGCATTTCAGCAGGGTATAGCCAAGAAAATGTCAGGAAGCTACATTTGAAAGAAAAATGTTGCCAAATTATTACATCTTATTTAGGAAAATCTCTGGGGGACAGAGAAGAAAGAGGTAGAAGGAATGAAATGGTTAATATTCGTGGCTCTCTGGAATCCAGTGTTCATGAGGACAGACTCAATAGTCTTCTCAGGAGACAGGGCAAAACGGAGAAAATATCCCATCCCACCTACCAAACTAAAGTTGTCATGTTACGTTGTCCTGGGTCCTTAACTGAAAACGCAGAAATGTAATTGTTTAGAAAAATGGTTTTGAGCTGCTAATACGTTTCTAAAATGAGATTTTTTTTCAGATGTTATTCCATTTATATGAAACGCTACAAAAGGCAAAACTGTAAGGAGAAAAATCATAAATTTTTTGCTAGTGGGCTAGAATAGAATGCCTGATCATGGTGTCTTTTTTAAAAGATGATTTTTAAAATATTGAGCCAAAAAATTACTTACCACCCAGATGACATTGGATGTTTCAATTCTACTGATCTGGATCTGAAATACCATTTTCAATTCCTGATGATATAGAAGGTTTTGGACAGTCCATTGTAAATGCAAACTCTGATGTGCAGAATTGCTGGAAACGTTAAGTGATACTGGAGTCAATGGTAAATGTTCAGCCAAAACTGAAAAGACCAAAATGAGATATGAAATAATGTTTAATAAGAGCATGATTGGAGTCAGGGATAATTACACTTCAGTATCATCATTACTTAGCTCTGGAAAACACTGCTTATATGTGCATCCTGGAATCAGACACCTTGGAAAACTGGAAGATAATTTAGAAATTACTTAGCAGACACAGAAATTAAGACCTAGATGAATGAAGTGACTTGCTCAATAATATTTGGCAAGCTCATACATTGATAAACAGGTACACAAAGCAGAAAGATCCTTTACTAGACAATCTAACTGGTTTGGAAATGTATGAGAAGGCTGAAAAAAATAAAGGGAACTTTTTTGATAGAAATGTTATATTTCTGGAAATCAGAAATACAAGTTTCCTTTTTTGAAAGTATTTTTTGTTTAGTAGAAGACTACAATGTGGGAGCATATCTTATCTGTAGACATTGCCATTTGTATCTCAATGTATTTAACTTAAAAGATAAAGACTAGCAAGAATTAACTGAACTCTCTGGATGAGACCAGCAACATACCAGTCATTTGATGTGAAACAAAATAATTGTGACAAGGTTCCAAGCTCAAAGAAAGAAGCTAGTTCAAGAGACATGATGAACTCATATGAAATAATCAGAGATTGAAATTTTACACTAGTTAGTAGTATAACACAGTCTGTAAAAGAATAAAGAATTCAAACACGAATCAGATGTGATGAAGTTGGTGGCCTTGGGAAGCTGCAGCCTGTCTCTTTGGCTGAGTGTATAAAGCACCATGGTGCCATTGCAAATGGCTTGTACACAGAGGTTTATGCAGATATATCTGGCACTAGAGAGAGAATGGGTCCTAAGTGAGTTAAGTCACTGCTGATTCTTAGAGAAGAACAAGTCATGACTTTCCACTTAAGAGGAGCAAAACACCATATAGACTGAAAAAGAATTGTGTATTGCTGATTCAACTATCTCAACAGTGAGGGTATTAGAAGTAAACTGGGAGTGGTACAAAGGTATTGAAAAGACGAAGCCTGCATCGATAAAATCACAGCATAAGAGATATCATTTTTTAAGCATTCATTTTTCTAGTTTCAGGGGGATTTCCCCTCATCATTTGAACCCTTCTAACATTAAATGGTAAGAGGCTATCTCGTTTTGACAACAAAAAATGGAAACAATCTCCAATACTGAAAAAAATGTCCCCAAATTGCCATTCTGCACTTGCTATTTTTCTCATAGTGAAGTAAAACTAACAACAATGATATTGAGCACATGTTATTTACCAGGCACAGTGCTAGGGCCTTTACTTACATTGTCGCATGCAATACCCACTATAAAACTGCAAGATAGCAAGTTTTTAGTTAAGGAAATCAAGCTCAACTAGGGTAAATAATATATACAAAGCGATGTGAAATTAAATAGGAATCTCTCTAATACCAACACCTGTGTCCCCCTTTACTGTCCTCCAGCTGTTAAGACAGGAGCACTGGCCCAATCCAAGTTTGCATGGAATGTAATGTCTGAGAAGTATTTTGCATGGCGCCAACAACTAAGTCCTGCCAAGGTCACGACACAGACAACAGGATGGGGCTCTTTATGGAGCCAGATAAACCGAGGAGCATCCCTGGTGGATACAAGACAAACATGATGTTTTCCCTGTGATTGGTCCACATGGTAGAAAGCTTCAGATTCAAATGAGGCACAACGTCAGAAATGGGAGAAACACCTCAGAAAACTCACTCTATGAAAGTCAGATGAACACAAATGCCCAGAAAAGAAAAGAGACCCACAATAGCTGCCTTCTCAGAAAGTTACCTTGGGTTATTTTGTAAATGTGATGCTGGGAAGGGCAAGGGTGATAATTATAATTTCAGTGTGAATTCCATGACCATGAGTTTGGCAGTGGGTCCTTAGATCTGAATCTAAAAGCATGAGCAACAAAAACAACAAGAAATAGAACTTCCACAAAATAAACGATTGTGTGCATCAAATAACAATATCAAAAAGTGAAAAGACAACCTACAGAATGTGAGAAAATATCTACAAATGACATATCTACAAATGACATATCTGATAACATTCTAGTATTCCTTCTACGTAAGTATTCTTATAAGTCAGCAACAAAAAGACAAAGAATTCAATTTAAAAATGGGCAAAAGAGGCTGGGCAACATGGAAAAACCCTGTCTCTATCAAAATAATACAAAAATTAGCCAGGTGTCATGGCACAGGTAGTCTCAGCTACTCGAGAGGCTGAAGTGAGAGGATGGCTTGGGCCTGGGAGACAGAGGCTGCCGTGAACCTTGATCGTGTCACTGCACTCCACCTGGGCAACAGAGTGAGACCCTGTTACAATAAAATAAAATAAGGCAAAGGCTTGAATGAACATTTCTCCAAGAAAGATATACAAATAGCTAATAAGCACATGAAAATATGTTCAATATCATTAGTCACTAAGGAAATGCAGGTCAAAATCACAAAGAGGTACTATTTCACCTCCATGAAGATGGCTATAGTAATTTTTAAAATGGAAATAACAAGTGTTGGTGAGGATATGGAGAAATTACAGCCCTTATACACTGCGTATAAAAATGTAAAATGGCTCCACCTTGTTGCAAACATTTTAACAGTTCTTCAAAAAGTTAACTCTAGCCTGAGTGATAGGGTGAGAGTCTGTCTCCAAAAAATATATATATGTACAGAATTACCATACAACTTGGTAATTCCATTTGTAGGTATATAATCCAAAGAATTGAAAGCAGGAATTGAAACAAATAATTGTCTAGAAATTTATAGCAGCATTATTCATAACAGCCAAGAGGTGGAAACAACTTTCATCAGTGGATGACCAGATGAACAAACTGTGGTATATACATACGAAGGATCGTTAGTCATAATAAATTGAATACTGCTACATGCTACAATTAGATTAACCTCACAAACATCATGCTAAGTGAAAGAAGCCAGATACAAAAGGTTTTATACTGTGATTCCATTTGTATGAAATAGCCAGAACAGTAAGTACCATGGAGACAGAGAGTAGATTGGTAGCTGCCAAGGGGCTGAGATAGAGGGGAATCAAGACTAACTGCTTAAGCACTGGTTTCCTTTTGGGGTGATGAAAATGTTTTGGAACTGAATGGGGTGATGGTTGCACAACACTGTGAATGCACTAATATTGCTAATTTACTCACCAAATGAGTAACACCAATCAATGTCACTAATTACTCATGATAAAAATGCTCATGTAACACAGAAATTGAATTCCCACAATCCTACCAACTCTACTTTTACTCTATTGCCAAGTTTAAATCATATATACTTTTCTTGGATTTTCTCATACACTTTAAAAAATATGTTGAAATATGTACCCCATTTTATGGTTTTTAAAGGACATATTATTTTTTAAACCAATAAAGGGAAGTAAAAATAAAATGTTAACAGTCATTATAACAGTAATTATTTCTGAGGTTGGGTGATTTTAATTTTCTTCTTTATACTTTTCGGCATTTTGTAAATGTTCTTCAGAAACATGTATTAGTTGGAGAATCACATAATAAGTTATATTTTAAAAGAAATGCTTCTTTAAGATAATCTGATTTACTCCACTATAATGATACTTCAGAATATGCAATTCCTCCTTAGTTTTCCTAAGCCCTTGTTTCAAGCACTGATTGCGACATGCTGTAAGAGTCTGTCTCTGTGTCTGTCTCCCTGTAGACTGTGAGTGAAACAAGGTTGGGACTCAGCCTTACTCAGCTCAGAGAAACCAAGACTAAGAACATACCAGTTATGGGACAGACATTCAGTGATTGGTTGCTGAATGAATGAGTCAACTACCAGTCTAAACTTTACTTTTGGAAGCTCCAGGCAAAAGAAGAACACCTTATATTAACATATGCTATTAGTGAGTGCTGAATGACTCAGGTGCTCAACTGACATCAGTCAAAAATAACCTGTAAAAAGCAATCTAGGACTTCCTTTGGAAATAGTGGAAAATACCAAGGTTAAGTCAGAAAGATCAAAGAACCATAAAGATTCTTAAATCCAATCCCATTATTTTTCAGATGCGGAAATTGAGGTTAAAAAATGGGAAGTGACTTTGCCACAGCCGCACAATCAGACCAGAACCTAGGGCTCCTGGGTCTCTGTCCAGCACTCTTTCTATAACGCTGGAATGTGGCCAAGAAGCCAGGTTTGGGAATCAAACAGACCAGGATTTAATCACATACTCTCCTCCCACTTTTCCCACCCTGTTTCTCTGACCATCCATAAAACTACTCAAGGAAATAAACCATTGTCCATTCATAAGCAGGAATATCATGCAGCAATTAAAAATAATGTTGTTTCTAGAAGAACATTTAATATCAAGGAATAACACTCACCATATGTTATAGTAATTGTTTTAAGTAATAAAGAAATCCTGAGTATATATCTACTATAATTTAACTTTTATTTAAAAATACACTATGTATTTATCTATCTCTATTTATATGCACATATATACAGCAGACCGAGGAAAATACATCAAAATGCTGCAGTCATAGTCTCTGGCTGATGGAAACAGGTACCTGGGATTAACTGAAAAAAGTCTTGGCTCTTCCTTGTTGATTAGAGAAATTAAACCAGGTTATTTGGAATAAATCCCCAGATCTGAATCTGGCTGGGTGATTAAGCGGTAAACAAACTAGTCGGAGTGGGAGTTTACTAAGTACTTGGTTAAATGCAGCAGAAATTGAGAAACGAAATCCAAACAGTACAGGTCAGGGCAAAGGCAGGATTAATTATCAAAGAAGGTATGCTTGACAGAGAAAGCTGGAAGCAGAAGTGAAGACTGGTTCATAGACAAACAGGGAAAGACATGTCTGATCTAAACAAAAGAAGCTGAAAGAGTGAACAGCAGAGCTTATTCTGAGAGCAGAGTGCCTTGTACATAGAAGGCACATAAGAAATAGTGCTGGATCAGAAAATGAACTTCACTAGAGAAATGAGCTGGGCTAAAACCTTGGAGTTAGATGCCTGGGACTTCCTGGAGACCCCATGTAACTGAGTCCCCCCATTTTTCTAAGAAAAAGAAATGAGTTACTATTTTTATTGTTATTTTCTCTTTTCTCCATTTCCCTCTGTTGCCCACTTCCTACTTAGCCCTTTGGAAATGCAATTATAACCTTTTACCTCCCCTTCACCAGACACTCGCTACAGGATGAGCTCATCTATTAATAATGATATTCTTAGAAGCTCCAGAGAGGAACTCTTACCCGCCAGGAGACTGCCTTGAGAGAGAACAGTTGATTTACAACCCAAAGTATGCCCACTGTGAAACTCTCTCCCACTGTCAAAGTATGCCTACTGTGAAACTCTGAAGGTGGAGAATTTTCAGCCACCTTGTGGCCTATTTCTGCCCATGAAGACGCCAACTCAACTGACCAGTAGATCAGGCACCAAAGGGAGTATGCAGACCCTTACCTGCTCACTTCTGCTACTGCCTAGGCCCCCTGCTTTAAAAGTGCCCACTTTCTGCTTCAAAAGCAAAGTGGTACTTTTAAGGAGGAAAGTCTGTACTTATTACCCTAAGTTAGCTTTGGAATAAAAAGTCAGTTTCTTTATACCAGACCTTGCTAATTTTAATTGGACTCTGCAAGCCTCAAGCAACTGAACCTGCATTTCGGTTACACCCAGAGATGGGGCAGTGGGTCTGTTTGAAATCATTCTTATTATATGGTTTGATCACTTAGTCTGATTACACTGTGCTTACATTTTAGCAAATAAGATAGAATGAGCAAGAGGTATACATACTACAAATGATAAATCCTAATTCCTACCTTTCAGCCCCAGATAATAAGAGACTAACAACAAACTATGGTTTTTAAGACGCCAAAAGAAGCAGCATAGCAATGTCTTCCCATGTGCCCTGGACCTAAAATAAATAAATCCAGGTGAAAGGAATGTCAGGCAGAGAACTGGGCAATTATCAGAACAATGTTTCCTTCTTTTGTCAAATATCTTTTCATAGAGTTTCTAGGAAGATGAGAAATTCTATGATATTCCCTGCAAAAATCATTTTCATGAATTTGTGGACAGGAATTGCATGAGTAACTACTAGGAGCAATACTCTTCTTTAAAAAGCTCCGGAGTACAGCAAAGAATAAATTTAGGAAGAGGAAAATGTAAAACTTTGTAAAATACACATGAAAGGTATAAAAAATTACAAACCAATAGAAACTCTCTCAATCTAAGATCTACTTCTAAACAAGTTCAAGGTAATAAAGTATCAGTAAACATTTTAGAGGTATTAAATTCTTATTGACTTTATTTAAAAAGTTGATTTATCTCAAAATACCTTCCCTTGGGGAGTAGCTAAGTGACACAATATTATTTTTCTATAAACATTTCAGCATTTAGCATACTGTCTTGCAGAGACTTGAAATACTTTCTTCATATTTTCATTGCTTTTACTCATATTTTATAAAGCTAATAGCTTCACAATGAATGTAGTTGAAGGACATAAAAACTTGTACTAACCTAGTGGTCAGTACTGGTGTGGTATACCCAGTGTCTTTCCCCAGAAGGAACTACTTCAATGATGGTCTGGTAAAATATATCGATCATGAAATTCTATTGGATTAGGTCCATTTACAATTGCCCCTAATGAGCAGTACATTGACTGGGAAGTCAGGGTCAAGGGGTGGCTTATTAAGATGACCCATCAAAATGAGAGAGGCCAAGACTAAGGCAACCACTACTCTGAGAGACTCATGGGAGATACTCATGAACTCCAAATAATTCCCAAAGGAAAAAGGAAAACTTTTTTCCAAAGCATCAATGACCTCATTTGTTCCCAGCGTGATTTTTGTCTTTACTGTTCTTTCCACTTCTTACCTTCACTCTGGTAAGTCCTCAAGGACAGCAATGTCAAGAAGAATGTTGTCTGAAAGACTTCAGATAGAGCCATCAGTTCTGCTTTTCTGAAAAAGATAAATTATAAAGAAGGAAAATTTTATTTAATTTTCTCTCCTGGCAGGTTTCTTTGAGCCAACTGTGGTAGATGAGGCAATAAGGCTCCCATACTTCTCCCTTCCCTGTATCCATGTCTCTTGTCATGTGACTTTGGAGGTTCCCCAGAATAGGAAGAATGTATTTTCTTTCCCCATGGGACCTTCTTGGGTCCATAAACAAGGCACAAGAGATAGTGTGCCAGGTAGAATGGTCTGCCAGTTTCTACCTGCTCTTTTGTGTTTCTACCTGTGACATGAAAAGAACAGTTATAGGCTACCCTACTATATTAGTCTGTTTTTATGCTGCTGATAAAGACATACCTGAGACTAGGAAGAAAAAGAGGTTTAATTGGACTTACAGTTCCCCATGGCTGGGGAGGCTTCAGAATCATGGCAGGAGGTGAAAGGCACTTCTTACATGGTGGTGGCAAGAGAAAATGAGGAAGAAGCAAAAGTAGAAACCCCTGATAAACCCATAAGATCTCATTAAACTTATTGACTATGAGTAGAATAGCACAGGAAAGACCAGCCCCCATGATTCAATTACTTCCCCCTGGGTCCCTCTCACAACATGTGGGAATTTTGGGAGACACAATTCAAGTTGAGATTTGGATGGGGCCACAGCCAAACCATATCACCTACTGGAACCAGAAGGAGAATGAGCAACACATGAAACAGAGAGAGCCACCTCAGTTGTTCCAGCTGAGACCAGCCTAGATCAGCCAGCAGCCAGCCAACCCCAGACAAGAGCAGCTGACCCCAGGTGAAAGAGAAATAAATGCTTATTGCTGTGTATCACTGATGCTTGGTGGCAATGGATAACTGATCAGCCAATTCATTTAGTCCAAGCAAAGACTGGTATAAAGAAAGGTCAAGCAGAGAAACAAGAGTTAAATATGGACAATGAACAAATACAATAGTTTCACGAAAGCTAAATTTAAATTAATTACTTGGAGGTGAGAGCATCTCCATTCTTTCCTATCTCCCTTATTAAAACTTAACCTAGGAGAAGTTAGTATATTCTCCCAAGAGACAGTTTTTCATTATTCCAAATAATTTCCGGTTTTCCTTTCCTTAGAAAAGAATTGTAAAGAGCCAAAGAGCTTCAGTGATTCATCAGGTACTTTGATCGGGGAAAAATCTGAGAACATCAAGAATAAGGCTGGATGACCTCAAAAAGGCTAATATGTTCTTAATTTAATAACAAATGTATTAGTCAGGGGAAGCACTGGATTTCACTTTTCTGCTTGAAACTCTGACTCAGCAGAGGGCAACAGTGAAACAATTAATTCAAAACAATTTTTGCCTCTGTCGAGTCACTTTTGATTTTATCAAAAGCCAGCAATTCAGCAAACCAGATAATCAACTGTTACTGTCTATGTCCTCTATTTTTTAAAAATAATATTTTACAGGTAAATGGGAACAATAGTGAAGACAAGAAGAGGGTAGACCACATCATCAAATTATTCTAGGATGGTCAGACCTGTTTACAGGTGAGCCCAATTGCAAACAGAAACAGAAGACTGCAAAGAACAGGTTTTGTTTCTATTCCTTTAAGCAACTCTTTCTTCTACTTTCTATTTTTGGAAAAAGTCTTCATACTTCTCCAAAATCTCTACTTAAAACTTCAATAGAATACATTGAGGGAGCAGCTTCAAGATGGCTGGCTAGAGGCACCTGGCACTCACCTCCTCTAAAAAGGACCAGTACAGTGAGTAGATAATCACATGTTGAACAAAGTGTCTAAGAGAGACCACTGGAATTCAGCAGGCAAGTGACAGAAAACCCCTGAGAAGAGGAGGGAGGTAAAGCAGATGACCCAGCCAGGATTGGCTCAGAGCCAGAAGAAACTCCCCAGTGCCAGGAAAAGTTAAGTGAGAGATATCCAGTGGTTCATATTCCTATTGTGAACTCCTGTAATCCTAGCCACAAGACAGCCCCCACTACCCTTGCCAGCCCTGAGATTAGTATAGGGAGCTGTCTGGAGTCTGTGTGATGGCATTGCTCCAGACAGGCAATTCGTGTGGGGTCCCAGCCCCTTCTCTCTCAACAGCACAGTACCATGTTGAGATCTCAGCCCCCATTAGACTATGTCCTGTGCTGGGGCCAACAGACCCTGCTCTCCACATTTCTGCAGCCCTGATGACATCACCCAATATCCACTCAGAGGGCAGTGGTGTTGTAGTGCACTCTAGCTCACTCAGTCTACACTCTGGGGAACAACTGGTGCAGCACACTGGGGAAGCTGCTCCCAGAACAAAAGAAGCCAAAGCACATGCTCCCAAAAGCCTGAGAGTCCCTTACTTGGGGTCACTGTCACTGATAGCAATCCTACCTGCCCCCCACCTCCAGCATCAGGGCTACCACCCACCTGCATATACTTTAGGGGGCCTGGGGACCATTCCACCCCACCAACCCCACTGTTACTGCCTGAGCATACTATCCAGGGCCCTGGGCATCAACTTGCCCCACCTACCACAGCTAGCATTCATGCACACCATTGGGAGGACTGAGGACAGGCTTACCACACCCATCATCAACCTCACCAGTGCCTGCACACATGAACCAGGGGCCTGGGAATTGATCTGCCTTGCCCACCCCCTCTGGTAGCCAATCACACTTTCTGGAGTGCTGAGGACAGGCCCATCCAGCCTACTGGTGCCCACATACATCATCTAGGAGCCTGGTGATTAATTAATGTGCCCAGTCTACCAACATCAGAATCTGCACCTGCCTCCTGGAAGCCTGAGTGTAAGCCTGCCTACCCTGCCTTCATCACTGCCACCAGAACCCACCTGCATACACTACCTGGGGTCTGGGAACTGGCCTGCACAGTCCATCACAGCCACCACCAGCACTCATGTGTGTGCCAGGGGTCCTGAGGGCTGACCTGCCACAACTACCATTACCAACACCACACATGCTGCCCAAGGGCCAGAAGATCTGTCTGCCTGCCTGGCCTACCACTGCCACTACTGGCACCCAAGCAAGCCACATGGAGGCCCAAGGATTGGGCCATCCAAACCCACTACCACTGGTGCTTGTGTACATCAGGTGGGCATGTGGGGGCCCAAGGACTGACCACTAGGCCTGGTACCACCACCACCACTGGGGCTCAACAACCAGCCTGCCTAGTGTCCCCATCCTTAACAAAGTCTTACCTCAGCTTCTACTAACAACAGCAGCCTAAGCAACCAAGCCAACTAACATTATCAATATAGCTACAGGAAAAAAATATTTCCCTATGAAAGCAAATCCATAAAATTACAAACAGCAACTCTTTCACCAGATGCTCAGATAGCAATGTAAGGACACAATACACATGGAAATGCAAAGAAACGTGATACCTCCAAAGGAACATAAAAATTCTCTAGCAACGGATTCCAATGAAAAAGAAATCTATGAAATGTCTGAAAAAGAATTCAAAGTAATGATATTAAAGAAACTCAGAGAGATACAATAGAACAAAAACAATTTAAATAAATCAGGACAATTCATATCTGAATGAGAAATTCAACAAAACAGATATCATTAAAAGGAACCAAACAGAAATCCTGTACCTCAATAATTCAATGACTGAAATAAAAAATACAATCAAGAGCTTCAACAACAGACTAGAAGGAATTTCTGAACTTGTTTACAGGTCTTTTGAAATAACCCAGTCATAAAAAGAGAAAGAGAAAGAAAGAGAGAGACAGACAGACAGATAGACAGAGATAAGAATTTAAATGAAGAAAGAATGCCTATATTACATATGGGACACCAAAAGGTGACCAAATATTCAAATTTCTGGTGTTCCATAAGGAGATGACATGGGCAATGGCATTGAAAATCTATTTAACAAAATGATAGCTGAAAACTTTCCAAGTCTTGCAAGAGATATAGACATCCAGATACAGAAAGCTCAGAGATTCCCAAAGATATTGAACCCCAAAAAAGTCAGACTGTCAAAAGTTAAAGACAGATAGATAACTTTTAAAAAGGAAAGAGAAAAGGACCTAGTCATATATAAAGAAACTCCCATCAAACTAACAGTGGCTTTCTTAGTAGAGAACTTACAGGCCAGGGGAGAATGGGCAGATATATTCTAGTGCTGAAAGAAAAAAAGAAAAAAAAAAAACTTCAGGCAAGAATACTATATTCAGCAAAGTTATCCTTCAAAAATGAAAGAGAAATAGGCTTTC
Source organism: Cebus imitator (assembly GCF_001604975.1). Taxonomy (NCBI): domain Eukaryota; kingdom Metazoa; phylum Chordata; class Mammalia; order Primates; family Cebidae; genus Cebus; species Cebus imitator. The sequence continues at coordinate 919,737 of NW_016107659.1, read as the reverse complement.
CAAGACAAGCAAAAATTAAAGGAATTTACCCCCTCTACACCAGCCCTACAAGAAATGCTTAAAAAATCCTATATCTGGAAGTGAAAGAATAATATCTGCCATCATGAAAACATGTGAAAATATAAAACTAACGGGACACAGGCAAAAAAAAAAAAAAAAAAAAAAAAAAAAAAAAAAAAAAAAAAAAAAAAGAGAAAAAGCAAGGACTCAAATACACCCACTGCAGAAAACCACCAAACTGCAATGACAAACAGCAAGAGAGAAAAAAAAAGAACAAACGATTAACACAAAACAAAACAAAACAAAGTTTAGAGGGCAATTTGTAGCACTAAACACCCACAGGAGAAAGCAAGAAAGATCTAAAATCACAATTAAAAGAACTAGAGAAGCAAGAGCAGAAGACAAGAAATAACTAAGATCAGAGCAGAACTGAAGGAGATAGAGACACAAAAAACCCTTCAAAAAATCAATGAATCCATGAGCTGCTTTTTTTGAATATATTAACAAAATAGATAAATGTCTAGAAGAAAAAAAGAATCAAATAAACACAATAAAAAGTGAGAAAGGGAATATTACCACTGATGCCACAGAAATACAAACTACCATCAGAGAATACTGTAAACACCTCTACACAAATAACCTAGAAAACCTAGAAGAAATGAATAAATTCCTGGACATATATAACCTCCCAAGACTAAACCAGGAAGGAGTCGAATCCCTGAATAGACCAATAACAAGGTCTGAAATTGAGGCAGTAACTAATACACTACCAACCAAGAAACGCCCAGAACAAGATGGATTCACAGCCGAATTATACCAGAGATACAAAGAGGAGCTGGTACCATTCCTTCTGAAACTATTCCAAACAATAGACAAAGAGTGACTCCTTCTTAGCTCATTTTATGAGGCCAGCATCATCCTGACACCAAAACCTGGCAGAGACACAATAAAAAAAGAAAATTTCAGGCCAATATCCCTGATGAACATCCATGCAAAAATCCTCAATAAACTACTGGCAAACCGAATCCAGCAGCACAACAAAAAGTTTATCCACCACAATCAAGTTGGCTTCATCTCTGGGATGCACGACTGGTTCAATGTACACAAATCTACAAATGTAATCCATCGCATAAACAGAACCAATGACAAAAACCACATGATTATCTCTATAGATGCAGAAAAGGCCTTCCACAAAATTCAACACCCCTTCATGCTGAAAACCCTCAATAAACTAGATACTGATGGAACGCATCTCAAAATAATAACAGCTATTTATGACAAACCCACTGCCAGTATCATACTGAATGGGAAAAAGCTGGAAATCTTTGAAAACCAGCACAAGACAAGGATGACCTCTCAACACAGTACTGGAAGTTCTAGTCAAAGCAATCAGGCAAGAAAAAGAAAGAAAGGGTATTCAAATAGGAAGAGAGGAACTCAAGATGTCTCTGTTTGCAGATGACATGATTGTATATTTAGAAAACCACATCATCTCAGCCCAAAATCTCCTTAAGTTGATAAGCAACTTCAGCAAAGTGTCAGCATACAAAATCAATGTGCAAACATCACATGTGTTCCTATAGGCCAATAATAGACAGAGAGCCAAATCATGAGTGAACTCCCATTCACAATTTCTACAAAGAGAATAAAATACCTAAATATACAACTAACAAGGGATGTGAAGGACCTCTTCAAGGAGAACTACAAACCACTGCTCAAGAAAATAAGAAAGGAAACAAATGGAAAAACATTCCATGCTCATGAACAGGAAGAGTCAATGGCATAAAAATAGCTATACTGCTCAAACTAATTTATAGATTCAATGATATTCCAATCAATCTACCATTGACTTTCTTCACAGAATTAGAAAAAACTACTTTAAATTTCATATAGAACCAAAAGAGAGCCCGCATAGCCAAGACAATCCTAAGCAAAAAAATCAAAGCTGGAGGCATCACACTACCCGACTTCAAACTAAACTACAAGGCTATGATAACCAAAACAACATGATACTTGCACCAAAACATATATGTAGACTAATGGAACAGAACAGAGGCTTCAGAAGTAATGTCACACATCTACAACTATCTGATCTTTGACAAACCTGACAAAAACAAGCAATGGGGGAAGGATTCCCTATTTAATAAATGGTGTTGGGAAAACTGGCTAGCCATATGCAGAATACTGAAACTGGACTCCATCCTTACATCTTAAAAAAAATTAAGATGGATTAAAAGCTTAAACATAAGACCTAAAACCATAAAAACTCCAGAAGAAAACTTAGGCAACACCATTCAGGACACAGGCATGGGCAAAGATCTCATGACTAAAACACCAAAAGCAATGGCAACAAAAGCCAAAATTGACAAATGGGATCTAATTAAACTGAAGGGCTTCTGCACAGCAAAACAAACTATCGTCAGAGTGAACTGGCAACCTACAGAATGGGAGAAAATTTTCGCAATCTATCCATCTGACAAAGGGCTAATATCCAGAATCTACAAAGAACTTAAACAAATTTACAAGAAAACAACAAACAACCCCATCAAAAAAGTGGGCAAAGGATATTAAGAGACACTTCTCAAAAGACGACATTTACGTAGCCAACAAACATATGAAAAAAGCTCATCATCACTGGTTATTAGAGAAATGCAAATCAAAACCATGAGGTATCATCTCATACCAGTTAGAATGACAATCATTAATAAGTCAGGAAACAACAGATATTGGAAAGATATGGAAAAACAGGAACACTTTTACACTGTTGATGACAGTGTAAATTAGTTCAACCACTGTGGAAGACAGTGTGGTGATTCCTCAGGGATCTAGAACTAGAAATACCATTTGACCCAGCAATACCATTACTGGGTATATACCCAAAGGATTATAAATCATTCTACTATAAGGACACATGCACACATATGTTCACCACAGCACTATTCACAATAGCAAAGACTTGGAACCAACCCAAACGCCCATCAATGATAGACTGGATAAAGAAAATATGGCACATATATACCATGGAATACTACACAGCCATAAAAAAGGATGAGTTCATGTCCTTTGCAGTGACATGGATGAAGCTGGAAACCACCATTCTCAGCAAACTAATACCAGAACAGAAAACCAAACACTGCATGTTCTCACTCATAAGTGGGAGATGAACAATGAGAACATACGGACACAGGGAGGGGAACATCACATACCAGGGCCTGTAGGGAGGTGGGGGGCTAGGGCAGGACAGCAGTAGGAGATATACCTAATGTAGATGATGAGATGATGGATGCAGCAAAGCACCATGGCACATGTATAAACAAGTAACAAAACTTCACGTTCTGCACATGTACCTTAGAACTTATAATAGAAAAAAAAAGATTGATGAATGGAAAGTTGCTTTTTTTAAAAAGGTAAACAAAATTGATAAACCTCTAGCTAGACTAGTCAAGAAAAAAAGAAGATCCAAGTAAATAAAATCAGAAATGGGAAAGCAGACATAACAATTGATAACACAAAAATCCAAAGGATCATCAGAGACTACTATGAACAACCATAGCTAACAAATTGGAAAACACAAAAGAAGTGGATAAACTTCTGGACACGCACAACCTACCAGGATTGAACCAGAAGTAGATAGCAGGTCAATGAGAAGTGGTGAGATAGAATGAATAATAGAAAGTCTCCCAATAAAGAAAAGTCCAGGACCAGATGATGGATTTACTGCTTAATTCTACCAAACTTACTAAGAAGAACTAACACCAATTTCCTCAAAGTATTCAAAAAAATTAAAGAAGAAGGAATTCTCACTAACTAATTCTATAAGACTAGCATTACCCTGATACCAAAGCCAGACAAGGACACATACACAAAGAAAACTATAGGCCAGTATCTCTGATGAACATAGACGCAAAAATCGTCAATAAAATATTAGGCAAACAGAATTCATCAACATGTCAAAAAGATAATGCTCAATGATCATGTGGGATTTATCCCAGGGATGCAGAGATAGTTCAACCTATGCAAATCAATAAATGTGATATATTACATGAAAGGAGTGAAGGACAAAAATCATATGATCATCTCAATAGATGCAGAAAAGGCATTTGACAAAATTCAACATTCCTTCATGATAAAAACTCTCAACAAACTAGACATAGAAAGAATGACCCTCAACATAATAAAGGCTATATGACAAACCCAGAGCTACCATCATACTGAATGGAGAAAAGCAAAATACTTTTTCTTACAGTTGTGATGAGAAACGGATGCCCAAATTTACAACTCTTATTCAACATAGTATTGGAAGTCTTAGCTAGAGCAGTCAGGCAAGAGAAAGAAATAAAAGGCATCTGAATTTGGAAAGAAAGTTAAAGTGTCCCCATTCACAGATGTCATGATCTTGTATATATAAAAACCTAAAGACTCCACCAAAAAACTTGCAGAACTGATAAATGAATTCAGTAAAGTTGTAGACTACAAATCAACACAGAAAAATTAATAGTGTTCTGATACACTAAGAACAAACTGACTGAAAAGAAATCAAGAAAGCAATCCCATTGCTATCTTGGAGCAATCAAGAGATAGCTACACCAAAAACCTAAAAATAAAATTAACCATGCGGGTGAAAGACCTTGAAGGAAAAATACAAAACTAATGAAAGAAACTGGAGAGAACTGAAACAGAAAGACATCCCATTCTCAGAGATTGGAAGAAGTAATATTGTTAAAATGACCATATCACCCAAAGCAATCTACAGATTCACTGCAATCCCTCTCAAAATATCAATGACATCACTTTTCAGAGACATAGGAAAAACAATTCTAAAATGTATATGAAACCCCAAAAGATCTCAAATAGCCAAAGCAATCCTGAGCAAAAAGAACAAAGCTACGACCTCATAACACCTGCCTTCAAAATATACTACAGAACTACAGTAACCCAAACAGCAGGATATTGGTATAAAAACAGACACATTTATGTCTGTTTATGAGAATTTATGAGAATAGAAAACCCAGAAATAAATTCACATGTTTACAGCCATATGATTTTCAACCAAGATTCCAAGAACATACATTGGGGAAAGGACACACTCTTTGATAAATGATGCTGGGAAAACTCGATAGCTGTGCTGTAGAATGAAACTATATCCCCATTTCTCATCACAGACAAAAATAAATGCAAAATGGATTATACACTTAAACATAATACCTAAACTATAAAAACACAAGAAAAAAATAGGAGAAACACTTCAGCACATTGGTCAAGACAACAATTTTGTCGCTAAGACTTCAAAAGCACAGGAAACAAAAACAAACACAGATAAACAGAACTATACTAAACTGAAAAGCTTCTCCACAGCAAAGCAAACCATCAACAGAGTGAAGAGAAAACCTGCAGAATGAGAGCAAATATTTGCAAACTATTCATCTGACTAGAAATTAACATACAGAATATGCAAAAAAACTCAAACAATAACAAGAAAAATCCCATTAAAAAGTGGACAAATATTCTGAATAGACATTTCTCAAAAGAAGACATACAAATGGCTCACAGGTATATGGCAAAAATGTTCAACATCAATAATCATCAAGGAAATGCAAATCAAAACCACGGTGAGATGTCATCTTACCCAGTTAGAATGGCTACTATAAAAAAGGCAAAAATAACAAATGCTGGCAATGTTGCAGAGAAAAGGGAACTCATATACTGGTGCTGGGAATGTAAATTAGCATAGCTATTATAGAAAACAGTATGGAGGTCTCTCAAAAAACTAAAAGTAGAACTACCATACAATCTAGTAATTCCACTACTAGGTATTTATTCAAAGGAAAATAAGTAAGTAACTAGATAGAAGTAACTGGATAGAAGTCCCAGTTACAAGGGAGACTGAGTCAAGAGGATCCCTTGTATCTGGGAGTTTGAGGCTGCAATGAGCCATGATCATACCACTACATTCCACTCTCAAACCAAAAATAAATACCTGCACCTCCATGTTTGTTGCAGCACTATTCACAATAGCAAAGATATGGAATCAACCTGTGTCATTCACTGGATGAGTGATAAAGAAAATGTGTTTTATATACACAGTGGAATACAATTCAGCCATAAAAAGGAATGAAATCCTGTCATTTGCAGCAACATGGATAGAAGTCAAGGTCATTATGTTAAGTGAAATAAGCCAGGCACAGAAAGAAAAATATCATGTCCTCACTCATGTGTAGGAGCTTAAAAAAAAAAAAGAAAAAAAGTGGATCTTATGGAAATAGAAGGTAGAATGATGGTTACCTGAGGCTGAAAAGGGTTAGGAAGGGGGCAGTCAATAGGCACAAACATGCAGTTGGATTGCAGGAGTAAGCTCTAGTGTTCTATGGCACCACAGGATGATTACAGTTAACAACAATATATTGTATATTTCAAAACTGCTAGAGGAAAAAATTTTCCCAACACAAAGAAATGATAAATATTTGAGATGATAGATATCCTAAAACCCCTGATTTAATTACTACACATTTTATGCATGTATCAAAATATTATATATACCCCCTAAATATGTACAATTATTATACATACCATTTTTTAAAAGATAGCTAGAAGAGGCTGGGCACAGTAGCTCATGCCTGTAATCCCAGCACTTTGGGAGGCTGAGGCTGGTGGACTACCTGAGGTCAAGAGTTCGAGACCAGCCTGGCTAACATGGTGAAACCCAGTCTCTAATAAAAACACAAAAATTAGCCAGGCATGGTGGTGTACACCTGTAGTCCCAGCAACTCGGGAGGCTGAGGCAGGAGAATCACTTAAACCTAGGAGGTGGCAGTTGCAGTGAGCCAAGATCATGCCATTGCACTCCAGCCTGGGCGACATAGCGAGACTCCATCTCAAGAAAAAAATAAAAATAAAGAAATAAAAGATAGCTAGAAGAGTGGATTTTAAATGTTATCGGAAAGAAATGATAAATGTTTAAAGTTTTGAATATGCTAATTACCTTGATTTGATCATTATACAATGTATACATACACTGAAACATCACAACTGTACCCCCATAAAGATGTATAATAATTATGTGTCAATTTTAAATAAAATTTCAAATAGGTCTGTATTGCAACTGAATATTAAAGCCAGGGAGAAAACTAATTCTAGAGGAAATAGTTTTTAGTCATAACCAACGGGAAGTCAAAGAAAAATCCTCCAAAATGTCTGACACTCACTGTGCAATTTAGGTTATCCCTTATATTCTATGGGTTTAGTATCTCATTCTCTTCACATTAATATCTGATGAATGCAAGGTGTTCACCATTGAAAGGAAATCTCATCTCAGAAATTTAAAAGCAGATGATTCAGAGAGTGATGAGCATGTTGCCAAATATTTTAAGAAAGGACTATTTAAAATGTTTTTAAAATTTTTGAGTTTTCCTAGAATATTGAGTATCTTACATGTCACAAAATAGTCAAATTATGTGGCAGAAAAACTTAAGACTAAAAGTTAGAAGCCACTCATCATTTAAGGGTAAGCAGAAAGTAGAGAATAAAAGCTGTCAAGCAACACAATGGAAAGACATGACTATTTACAAAAGATGTATTTCCATGGTTTGGGTACCACAGAAGAGCCTTTGAGAATCACCAACATAGTCTTGTCTGGGCCAGATATGATGGCTCATGCCTGTAATCCCAGCATTTTGGGAGTCCGAGGCTGGAGGATCACTTAAGGCCAGGAGTTCCAGACCAGACTAGCAGCATAGCAAGATCCAACTCTACAAATAAAAATTAAGATCACCTGAGCATGGTGGCACATACCCATAGTCCCAGTTACAAGGGAGGCTGAGTCAAGAGGATCCCTTGTACCTGGGAGTTTGAGGCTGCAGTGAACCATGATCACACCACTACATTCCACTCTAAAACCAAAAATAAAAGAACACAAGATAGTCTTGTCTGGAATTCCTGCCCTCTATACTGTCTCTCACATATGTCAGACTATGAATCCTAGAAGCTTAGTTTCAGTGCTCAGGTTTCCTGTTTTTTCTGGCATCAGTTCACACACGTTGGGCAGGCACAAGCAGGACACAGTAGTCACTGCCTACAGATAAGCAAAGTGATTATTATTCCCAGTCCCAGTGGTGGGACTGGACAATGCCACTCCCAGTTATTTCAGGCCCCAGAGCACCTGCAGACTACAGACAGAGGGAAGATGAGTCCTAGCTACTGTCTAAAAACCTTCTGGTAAAATCAATAAAGTTTATCAAAACATACAGAACGGGAGTCAACAGCTGGAAGAACATTCCAGAGACACTATAGAGCCTGCTTTGGTAAATGCCATAGGGGCAGTCTTCCTTATGGCTGACGCTGTGTGAAAAAACACAGGCACCAATGATTCCAAGTCAGCTGCTTCCAAGACCCAAGAAGTCCACAACTCCATACCTTGTAAATAAATCCTCAAGTTATCCTATTCCAAGTGTGCCACCTGTTTCCTGATAGGACCCTGACTAACACAATGAAAAGCCCAGAGGTGAGGGAGAACACGCTGCAAAGGCCATGAGGTGGGGGGGCTGCTTGGAGGATTCAGGGAGCGAGGAGCCAGGTGTGGCTACAGAGGATGAGCAAGCTGACCGGTGAGAGCCAGAGAAGACATCAGAGGGCACACAGACAGGCAGAACAGAGCAGGCAAAACGTGGGAAGAATCTGGGCTTCTGCTCTGAGCCAGATGGGAGCACTGTAGGATTTTAAGCAGAGGAGTAACAACACTCTAGCTTACATTGAACAGAATCCTGCAAGGATGAGAGATTGAAGGGACGACAGTGAAGTGAGGGATGACAGTGAAGTGAGGAACATCAGGTGGGGGGGGGCGGGGTCTGGGGGGTTTAGTGAAATGGTCCAGGCAAGAATGATGAGGGACTCAAAGCAGGTGACAGCCATGGAAGCAGGGAGCAGTGGTGGAATTTGGGAGTGATTTTAAAGATAAAGCTGACAGGATGGGTGGTGACAAAGTGACACATCCTGGATGGCTGCAAGAGTTTTGACCAGAGCCCCTCAAAGAATGGAATTGCCATTTACAGAGAAGTAGAGGAGTGTGGGAGGAACAGACCTGGTGGTCTGTATCAAGAATTCACTTTGCCACATAGTTTGAGATGCTTATTTCATCTCCAAGAAAAGATGTCAGGCAGCTAGCCAGATACAGAGTTTGGAGGTCTGAGAGTGGTCCTGGCTGGGCATATACGTTCAGGCATCCTCAGTGCTTAGACATAGTACTTAAAGCCATGAGACTAGACAATCACCAAAAGCGGAAGTACAGACAGAAGAGAGGAGGTCTGCACACGAAGATCTGGGCTGCTCCACACCCTCCGCTGCAGCCCCTCCTGCAGATCAAATGAAAATCCAAGATTGGGCCAGGCTTTCCTAGCTCTCCTCAAGGGTGAGGGCTCTGTGGTGAGGGTGGGCAGTCTGCAGAACCCCTGCAGCCCAGGCACAGACTCATTGCTGCTCTGGGTGGGACAACCTTGGTCGTGTCTCCTCTGCAGCTCTGGCACAGGAAAGGCAGCCAGCCCTCCCTCTTCTGGCACAGGAAAGGCAGGCAGCCCTCTCATCCGCCCAGCTGGCTTTCTCTCCCTGCAACTGTCAGTGAGAAGCATTGCTACTTCCAACTTCCACTGAGAAAAGGAAGTCAGGGAAGTGTGAAGCAGCAGAATTTGGAGAGGGAAAAAATATGTCCTGCTTCATCCCCATTACTTGGTCCTTTCCCCAAATCTGTTCTTCATTTCTCTCTAGTTTTCAGGTCTCCACCATTCCCAACTAGACTATGAGTCTCTTGCAGGCAGACCTGGATCTTATTTCCCATCGTTTATCAGTCCCAAAACACAGGTGCTACTCAGCAAGTATTTGTAAATGAATAAAAATGGGTACCAATTTTATCATATTCTCTATTCTTTGCTTTCAATCTTAATGAAAATAGATTCCTGTTCAGGCCTTTCTGCTTTTACTATTATCAAATATTGCCTGATTTATAAATCTTGCATTGACTCTCCTTCTTTGCAGAGCAAAAGGAAGGAAAGACAAATTGCCATTGATTTTGTAGAACTTCTTATTCACATCTTGTCTCTTTGCAAAATCTCATTCTCAGTAAAGATGCTTATGAAAATTCTTCAGATAAATATCACATGCGTAATAAAACACAACTTTTTAAATGGATGTTTAGTATGCCCTTCCTCACCACACTTCTTGTTCTGTCATTACTGAAATATTCCTGGGACATTTCCTCACCACAAATAATGCCCATGAGAAGTAGCATGGTAAGAGTCATTCACTTCCCAAGAACGTGGGTGTGTTGCCAAACTCTTCAAAACTGGCTGGGTGACCTGATGATGTCTTATGCAAATGTTGCTTTAAAGGAAGAAGCTGTTCTTGGAGGTCTCATGCCTGGGTGTGTGCATTTATGAAAGAGTTCCGTGCAGCTATACAAAGAGTTGCCTGCCACTTCATGCAGGTTCTCCAGGATTCTCAGCCTCGGTTATCTTTATTTTTTTAAGAGTACTGCCAGTTATATTTGAGAGGCCCTTTGAAGAGGCCTCTGCCCTTACAGCATGGAGTTGATCACTTACAAGTGTTCACTCCAATTCCCTTCCTCCTCAAGGCTCCACAATCGGAAGCTACGGCCATGGGAAGCTTTGAGCATTTCTCCTTCCATGTCTGTCCCCCACACCCCACCACTTGAGCCTGTCCACTGGATAATGGTTAAGTGTTTCCACCAGTGTTATAAGGTAAATCCTAATTTATGAAATTGAATGAGCTCATGCATAACTGATTTTTTTTAAAAAGCAGTATTCAGTTCAAGATTTCTGGAATTTGTGACATCAGCTAGGATTAAGGCTGAGTCTCTAAGAGGTAAATGAAGCCAAATAAAAAAATGGAAAACCTGAATCCAAGGGTATTCTGAATCCAAAAAATGTACAAATGCTAAAGGTGACAGTTTAAATCACTTTTGAGAAAACACACATCATTCCCCAAAATGGTACTGGAACAATAGCCTGGAGACTTGTGGGAAAAGGAAGCTGTAATATTAATAATTAAGTACATTAACTCTGACATAAAAGGCTTTGGGTCAAATTCCTACTTTGGTACTTAAAAACTGGATGACCAAAGGCAGGTGATTTAACCCCTCTAGGTTTCAATTTCCTTTTCTGTAGAAGGAGAATAAAAGAACCTACCTTGTAGCATTGGCTTGAGGATTAAATGGGCTTATGAGAACCTACATGTAGTAAACCCAGTTAATGTTAATTTTATCATTATTGGATTGCCTCACTTCCTACAGCAAAATAAATTCCAGATGAACAAAGATATCAATGCAAGAAATAAAACCATTAAAATACTAGAATAAATCATAGGTGAATAGTTTTATAATCTGTTAGGCATAATATAAAACCCATAAGCAAAAAAGATAAGGATTGTGGGGGAAAGGTGAAGAAAGATAAAGATAGCTGTATTGATTAATAAACACTGCAACATTTTAGTGCTTTAACTGGAAACAGGAGTTTCAATATGTATCACAAAGAGTTATCCCTAACATACAAAGAGTTCTTAGAAATAGTAAAAACAGGCAAATAACTGTAAAGAAACATGAATATGTAATTCATAAAAAGAAGGAAATACAAATCACCCTCCCCTACAAAAATCTTGGCAAGATCACTAAGGATTAAAGACAATTGTGTGTGTCTGTATGTCTGTGTATGTCTATGTAGTATCCAATTTGTAACATTTAAAAACCTCTTAATGCCTCACATTGGTAAGAGTTTACAGAAATAAGCATTGTGACTCACTAATGATCAAAGCATACAACTTTACGGAGGTCCATTTGACCACATTGACTAAAATTCTATGTGCATTTCTCTTGCTCCAGAAATAATTCTATAATTCTATTGTTAAAATTTTGCCCTACAGATGATAGATCGATAGATTTATAGACTTCATATATTGTATACACATGTATTTAAAGACTGTTGTAGCACTGTATACCTGAGGGAAAAAAAAATGAAAATCCAAGAGTTCTTCAAAAGGAACTGAAAAATAATTATCGTGCATTTCTACAAAGGGACACCATGCAACTGTTAAAAGGAATGAACTAGATCCATGTGCTGACATGGAAAAATATTCTAAAATACTGAGTGAATGTACTAGCCTGTTTTCATGCTGCTGATAAAGACATACCAGAAACTGGGCAATTTACAAAAGAAAAAGGTTTAATGGACTCACAGTTCCACATGGCTGGGGAGGCCTCACAGTCACGGTGGGAGGGGAAAGGCACATCTCACATGGCGGCAGACAAGAGAAGAATGAGAGCCAAGTGAAAGGGGTTTCCCCTTATAAAACCATCAGATTTCGTGAGACTTATTCACTACCATGAGAACAGTATGGGGGAAACTGCCCCCAGGATTCAACTCTCTCCTGCTGGGTTCCTCCTACAACATGAGGGAATTATGAGAGCTACAATTCAAGATGAGATTTGGGTATGGATAGAGCCAAACCACAACAGTGGATAAGCCAGTTTCAGAACAGTATACGCATAAGAACATCTCTGAAAGTGAAGCATGGGAGTAGGCAGCTGTGCCCCTCAGTACTCCCTTTAAGAGAGCATAGATGACTGACAGTCTTCAGACACGGCCCCTTCTGATCTGCTGAACATTCATGCACCTCAGGCTGTTCCCAGCCAATGGCTGCAGCTGGATGCAACTCCTTCCCACCTTCCTCCTTCTCCATCTCCTTCCACAGGCATCACACCTGTAGTGGGTCTGAAGGCTCTGTGTCTCTGGTTACTCCCTTCCCCTTACAAGTCCTTCCCCTAGTAAATCTCTTGCACATGTGTTTCTGTCTTGCTATCTTCTACTTGAGGGAGCCAAACCAGCCCCAAAAGACACATCCACTTGCTAAGTTGTAAATTTACAGCTAAGATGGAGGAAAGGGGGTAGGCAGAATAAGGGAAATTATAGATAACTTGTTTTAAGTTATACAATTCTGCAACATAAAGCATTCCTTAAAACCTGTGTGTGTGTGTGTGCATGTTTTAAACCCATTAAGCTCAGTCTTGTGCAAGTAACAATTCCCTTATTTCCACACTTGGACCATATATCCCAACACGATTAAACTAGCTGATGGCATTTGTGTTTCTAATCCAACCCATGGCTACTGGACAGACTTGAAAAAGGTTGGCAGTTTTTACATACTAGATCAGCCTGGGAGGTTGCCATGTGTTTCTATACAGAAAATGTAACCTCTTAGGTTCTAAGAGAGTGTAAATACTTTAATGATGCAATTCCAAATGCAAAAAGTAACCAATGTCCTGAGTAGAAAAACTATATTACCATCCCCTGCTTACTAGCAGGCTCACTGAAGTATATATGAAGTAAACTTGCTCAAAATTCCCCATTAGGGAGGCTGGGAGTAGAAAGAGGTGACCAAGAAATAACATGGTGTATAAAAAATTTACTCAGAAGAAAGCATAACTTCTGTTGATGCACAGCTTACCAAAAGCTGGCATACACATGAACGATGGAACCACAATCACTGTTTTCTGAGAATTCTTTGGTATTACATTTTTCCAAATGTTCTTTATGTCTTACGTTTTTCCATTTGCAAAAACCCACTTACAATTGTGCTTTTCTTTAGTTGATATTAAATGTTATATTCAGGCTGTATACATTTTATGTGACTGTCTTCATCTTAAATCAACAGTTTAAAATAATCCAGACAGGTAATTGCCTCAATGATTCTAGATCCAAGAACAAAACTAGGTATTCTATTTAGCGATCTAGCCAATCCTCTTTCTTTTAACAAAAAACAAAGGAAGGGAGGGAGGGAGGAAAGAACAAAGAAAGAAAAACAACTATAATTTAGTTCTTTGCATGTAATTTTAAAAGAAATCAATTTACAAATCCTGTCAATCACATTCATTACAAATAGGAAGTACTACCACTAGCAGCATAACTTCAAGTAGTAGTGCAAGACTGTATACCCTAAGTGTGGACAAAGGACCAACAGTATTGACATCACCTGGTAGTTTGTCAGAAACGCAAAATCTCAGGCCAGACCTTAGACCTCTTGTATAAAGATCTGCAATTAAACAATATCCTCAGGTGATTCATGTGCACATTGAAGTTTGAGAAACACTCATATTTAAAAGATATGATATATTTTTGTCTCTTAGGATACTACCAATAAACAAAGAAAATTATTTACTATTTCCTACTACCAGTAGGACATTCTGCAAAACCACAAGTAGGATATAAATATGAATATGATCCCACCTAGCGTGTATTAGATACTAACTCTCTACCAGATGCCCTAAGTGATTTACATGCATTTATTAATTGAATCCTCATAACAGCCCTAAGAAAAGGATGATATTATTATTATTATTCCCATTCACAAAGGAGGAAATTAAGGCTAAGAAAGGTTAAAAGTAACTTATCCAAATTGACCCAATTAGTCTGATGTGAAGCCAGTATTTGAAATCAGATAAGTCATTAACCAAAGTTCACATGATGGGGCTTCCTTAAAGCTTGGGGTTCATACCAAAGTGGACATTAAAGCATTAAAAATTGCTAACAATTATAAACTCAATAAAATCTTAATTAAGAATAGGATTTTATTAAACTTGACAGGCTATGTGTAAAGAGAAAATGTATGTGATTCATAAAAGAAGTTTTTTTAAAAAAGTACAAATACATACTACTAGATTTTTAAAAACACTATCAAAAGCTACAGTGGGTTAACTCAGCGTGATACTGGTATAGGAAGATACAATGTATATATATATCAATGAAACAGAATAGAGTCCTGACCCAGACCCTTTTACAAACAGGAATTTATTTTAGATAAAAATAGAATTTCAAATGAATTGGAAAAAAAGCCAAATTATTAAATAAAAGCTATTAGATCAGCTGTCTAAAACTTTACAAAAAAATTAAGTTACAAAGCATCTATCAAGTGGAAAAATGGGCAAACCCTTTGAGGCAAGAATACCTCTCTGCAGATTCTCTTCCACAGAAATACACTTGAGCACGAAGATGAATGTGTGATCTGCCCTGAAGCAATGTTGCTAATGCTAAATCTCCATCAACACAGGAAGAGACTGATAAATTATATTCTATTTCTACTTTAGAATTACATGTAGCTGGACGGGTGCAGTGGCTCATGCCTGTAATCCCAGCACTTTAGGAAGCCAAGGCAGGCAGATTGCTTGAGCCCAGGAGTTCAAGACCAGTCTGGGCATCATGGAGAGACCCCATCTCTACCGAAAATACAAAAATAAAAATAAAAATAAAGTCAGGTGTGGTGGCATGTGCCAGTAGTCCCTGCTTCTCAGGAGGCTGAGGTGAGAGGATCACTTGAGCCCAGAAGGTGGAGGCTACAGTCAGTCATGATCATGACACTGCACTTCCACCTGTGCCACAGAGTGAGACCCTGTTTCACCAAAAAAAAAAAAAAAAAAGAGTAACAAGTAGCCATTAACAAAAGAGGTATGTACAGACCATGGAAAGATCTCTGAGACTTGGAAAGTGAAAAAGCAAGCTGCATAATAAGTATAGTAAGATTCATTTGCATATTTAAAACATACGTATATGTATGTATTATGTAAATCCAGAAAAGAAAAACAAACCTTAGAATGGTATTATCAAACTTAACCTTCCCTCTTCTGAGTGGGAGTAGGGTGGTGATGGCACATCTACATTTCACTTTACTTCTATATTGTTAGAGCGAGGATGAGTTGTTATTATTTGTATTACTTTTAAAACATAAAAATAGAATACAACATGGAGTACACAAATGCAGAGCAACCAGTAGAACTAAAGTGAGGAGGGAAGGAGGGCTGTGAAGCCACCGCACAGCTGATGGAAAAGAAATTCTCCCTTCAATGCAGCTACAAAGAAGCCTGCTTGGAGGAGGGGGTTTCTCCCGCAAGGCCACGATATTCTTTTTGTTTTGGTTTTGGTTTTTTTTCCCCCGTCTTACACATTTTTTAAGAAATCAAGAAGAATTTCCTCCCCCAGGGAAAGGAGGGCCAAGGCTCACTGTTCCTGTAAATGAAGGAGATGACACTCACTACGATTCCCTTCTACTGCAGCCAAGGAACGCCCCAGCCCTTTCCCATAAGAAAAACCTACGCTTTCTTCTTGTCAAATGTAGTACCACTGATTTCTCTTTCAAAACCGTAATAGTTCTCCTAACTTGGTTTTGTCCTCAGGACAAAGGGTTACAAAAACATTAGAGATCCAGCAACACCTCTGCATGTGTTCCTGGTCTGTTCAGGCTACAGAAAAGAGTAGATGGGAAAGAGGAAGTGTTTAAGTGTTCTCTCCCCAATGCAGCTCGAGTCCCTGAGGAGGGAACACCCAAGACCAGCCTTTTTCTCTCAAAGCCACCTTTGATACAAAAGGCTGAGCTACACCTGCTGGGACAAATAGTGGCAGAACTGGGACCAAGATATAAGTCACAAGGAGGCAATTTACAGCTGAGAACTAGCTCTTCCTGCAATAAAACGTGAAGTGGTGAGCTTCCTAGCTCTGGAGGCACTGAACAAACACTACTGGGGAAACATTAAAAGGAGCAGTTCCTGAAGACTCTGAATCGGAGGCTGTGGTTGTAGTCTGATGCTCCGGAAAGCTTCAGAAATGATTCTCAGACACAGCGGAGTTTGGGAACCTCAAGGACCTCTGAGTGCATTTTAAAGCAGCCCAGGAGAGAGACAAGCAGGACAACAATGAAACACGCGGTCTTAGAGTTTGAGCCACAGCACAGGGATCACGAGCAGACTCTAAACCCAAATCCTGATCCTGCCACCTGCTAGCTGTGTGACCCTAGATAAGTTACAAAACCTCTTTGGGCCTCAGTTTCCTCAATACAATAAGAATGACAAAACTAGTACCTGCCTCACTCTGAAGCTTAAATGAGCTAGCATATGTCAAGTGCTTGGAATAGGGGGCTGGCCCACAGTAAGTATGAACCATTATGATTTTGCAGACAAGAAAACTAAGAGGTGATACGTAGCTTGACCCATATTCCAAAGTCAGTTTTATTCTTGGGAATAAGACCCCAAAATTTCTTTCTCTGCCATCAGAATTCCTTCTAGCTCAGACTAGATATCCCACATTCATTCCTACCTTTTCTGCCAACATAGACCCTCCCATTTACTTCTCTTGAGTATCTTCTTCCCAAAGTGTTCTCCAGGCAGGTCTGTTACCAAGCCACTCCATCAGCAGCACCTAGCACTGTGCCTCCGCAGCAAGGCAGGCAGGATGGATGGACGGATGCAGGCACGCATGGGTGGGTAGATGAATGGCAGATCAAGAACTATCAAGAAAGGAATGGCGGTGTCAGAAATAAAACCCTGGCCTGCACGAGCCGGCTTGGATTTCACTGCCCTCACAGCTAACTATATGGCCTTGGGCAAGTTACTAAACCCCTCCGTGCCTAGGTTTCCAGAATGTAGAGGACCACTTCCATTCACGTGGCTGGAGAAGAAGGTAAGCGCCCGGGACACTACCGCCGAGTCGCCGAGGGTTTCCTCTGTCCACCTGTGAGTGAGCTCCTACCCCTTCTACTCTAGGGAGCAGGTGGGGAAGATACAAGGATTCCCAGAGAAATGGCTCTGTCGGTTGGGAGTTAAGGGTTACGAGAGGAGAGGAGAGGTTGGGGAAGCAACCTTCCAAGAGGGGATCAAATGGGGATTTTCACTCAACAAGCATTCCCCCATCATTTGAGAAAGAGGCGCTGGGATGGTGAGTTTCACACAGGCTGTGAAATGGGAGACCCGGCAGCGTGCGGCTTGTGAGGAATGAATCTTTGAGTGTTTACCCACCAGGTAGGTGGGCCTGGGGCGAGGACCCTCCGAGTGCCGTCCCCGCGCAGGTGGAAGCCCAGCCAAGGCAAACGCGAAGCAGGGGCAGCGCCAGGAGGGGAGCGGGCGGCTGCGCTCCCGGCCGGTCCAGCAGAGACTGGCCTCCAAGTGTTCGGATTCTTTCCCGCGCAGCGCCGGGCTCGCCCGTCGGAAAAGCCAGGGAGGGCGGCGAGGAGCCGGGGCTCCAGCAGAGCGGGGCCGGGCGCGTCGGGGATACTCACGCCGCGGGCGAAGGGCTCCGCGAGCCGGGCCGAGTCCTCCGCGGCGGGTGGGGCGCGGGTGCGGGCGCCGGTGTGGACGCCGGAGCGGACGTGCCGAGGCGGCCCGGGCCGGGGCTATGAATCAGCTGCGGGGCGAGCGCGGAGGGGCGGGAGTTACGGGAAAACCGCGGGGGAGGGCAGAGGGGTGAGGTCTTTTGCAATTTCCCGTCTTGCTGCGCACTCTTGGCACTGCTGGGACCCACAGGAATTCGCCTCCCTTCGGTCCCGCGGGGGAGGCGGACGGGATCCTGCGGGAGGCGCGGCCTCGCCACCCGGACTTTGCGGGCGGGCGGGCGGCGGGGAGAAGAGGAAGTGGGAGAGGCCTGGGAAGGAAACGCGGAAACCGAAAACTCGGCGGCCGAGGCTCTGCGCCCCGCGCGCAGCGCTGCTCCTGCCCGGGCCGAGGACGCCCGGGACAGCCGGCGGGACCAGAGGGAAGCCGAGTGACCGCTGAGGCCTGGGCTGTGTATCCCACAGGGGCACTTGTCGTCCCTACCCAGAGGCCAAACCAGTGAGATCCCCGCCGAAAATCTTCAGGCAAGAGAAGTCCTTTAACCAAACTTTTGGCTGTGTTTCCATTTGACGTCCAGAGCAATGAAACCGTGTTTGAACCGAGTCATAGGGTCCCCGTGTCCCCCCCACTCGCGTTCTATCTAAAAACGCCCTGTCCGAAAAAGTTTCTTCAGCTGCAACAGTTGCGAAGCCTTTGCTACACATGGTTTACTTTTCCCCTTAAAAATGCCTTTCAGTCTTTACCGTGTCTGAGCCTTGGAAAGGCGCGTTTGACCTCCCTTAGTTACAGGATAACGGAGCCTTCCGAGGCAACCTTGGTCCGGCAGAGGAGGGGGGTCTGGCTCGGGGGTCCCAAAGCCTCGCCTGTCTGGAAGCCTGACAGATCGGCAGGCAAGGGGCCTTGCTCCAAGTCAGCTGAGCCTGGTTTGGTTTGAGTTCGGGGACCTTGGAAAGTGTCACAAAAGGAAGATGGTGTGAAGGGGGGTGCGGGGCGAAACCAAGAGTGATCCACGAGTACCGACGGTAAGCATATCTTAGAATCCTATCTTGAATGGACTGGATGACTCAAAATAATGTCAGAATTATTTTAAAATGTTAGTTTTATGTTTGTTCACATATCTGGCTCCTCCCTAATGTTATCCCAAGGAAAGTTGGGAGTCTTTTTTTTTTTTTTCCTAAAACAAAGGCCTAAAGGCCCTAATACACTTAATGCCTAATGGTGCCAGAAAGACTGTGTTGCATAATAAATATTTGATGATAATAAAAGGTATTTTTGTCTCAATAAATGTATAGTCCTTTGCCACACCTCTCATTACTTGAAGACTTTTAAAGAGTCCATTAGTTTAGCCGTCTGCATGGTTATGGAAACTGTCAAGCCCAAGAGTTGGAAATACAAAAAATATGATTTTGTATTTTACAGAGAAAAAAATTATTCTTTATAGAAACAGTTAAAAGAGATCTCTCTTCTAGCAGATGAGATGTAAAATAAAAATATTCAGCCCAGTATGAATTTCTAAAAAGTGAATCTTAATTTATTTGGGGCTCCTATTGCCATTGAAGAAGGCTGAAGTGTAAAAATTTTTTACAATAAAGTGCTCACATACAATTTATCTGTTTCTGCACCATTCTAATTTCTTACATTTATACTTTATTCTAGAATCTAGTTGCAGTAGCACTTATACATTTGCCATCATGTCCTTAACAGTGGGTATAACTTGTCCATAAAGTCAGATCTACCCCAGACCTCAAAATATCACTTTATTTGGAAGTAGTTTCGCAGATTTAATCAAGTTAACCTGAGGTCATATGAGAGTAATCCAGTGTCTGCTGTACTTCTCTAAAGAGGGGAAATTGGACACAGACACCCACCCAGAAAGAACACCGTGTGACCACTGAGACAGATATCCTGCTTATGCTGACTCAAGCCAAGAAATGACAGGGTTGCCAACCGTCACCAGAAGCTAGGAGAGAGGCATGGAATGGGCTCCCTTTAAACCCCTAAGAAGAAGCCACCCTGCCAATGTCTTAATTTCAGACCTCTGGCCTCCAGACTAAGAGAATACGTTTCCTTAAGCCAGCAAGTTTGTGGTAATGTTTTACTGCAGCCCTAGAAAGCTGATACATAGTACCAGGAAAGTGATACCATGTTCCTATCAACTATTGTCCTGAAAATAGCTAATAGGAAAAAGGTGAAAAATACCAATGGCTTATTAAGCTAAGAGCTAAAATAGCCATCCTTACTTAGCTTTGATAAGATTGTGTGCCTAAGGCATATATTATTCTACTTCATTGAACACTCTTTCTTGTGTTCTCTCTTCCTTTTGATTTCAGTAGCAATACTCTCTCCATTCCTTCTTCATTTCCCTGACTTCCTTCCCTGTCGTATTTTTGGGCTTCTTGTTCTCCACTTGCCCCCTAAATGTTGGTGTTTCCCAGGGCCCCATCCTTGACCTTCTCTGAATTCACAGTCTTCTGCATGATCACATTCACATCTAGGATTTCAATGATCACGTGTGCCTTGAGGGCTCTCAGCTCTTCCTTTCCATTGCAATGATTTCATCTGCGCTCCAAACCAAAGTATTCGTACTTCAAAATTAGTATGCCCAAATTCAAACTCTTTAGTTCTTCTTACTTGATTTTATTATACTAAGTGAATGGCCCAGCATTTAACCTTTACTAAGTTAATGAACCAGCCTTCATTTAACCTGTACTAAGCTTTAACCTTTACTAAGTTAATGGTCCAGGTTTCTAGACACTGGAGGCAAAACCCTGGGAATGATTCTCGATCCATCCTCTTTCATCTTCCATCTACCATTGGAAAATCTCATATGTATTACTCTTATGGGGGAGGAATTAGTGAAATGTATCGCTACCTTATCTAACTTCTCAGAGGAAAAATAGTTCTGTGACAGTCAGGAACATTATATTCATCTATATGTAGACATCTATATCTACATATATGAAATCAGCTATGTAAATTGTAAAATACCATTATGATTCTATTTATCCAACTACTGTAAATATCTATAATTACAAGTTTAGCAGCATTTTGTTACCAGCTGATGGAATTTGAAGGAATTGGGGATTTTGTGAAGAAAGTGGCTTCATCACCTAAGCAGCAGATGATGGTTTACAATGACCGTCATCTACAAGTTCTGTAGAATTCTGTATTTTGTTGGCATATTATCACATTTGACTTTGTGTGTGTGAGTGTGTGCGTGTGTGTGTGTGTGTGTGTGTGTGTGTGTGTGAGACAGGGTCTCTGTCATTCAGGCTGGAATGCAGTGGTGCAATCTTGGCTCACTGCAACCACCACCTCCTGGGCTCAAGGAATCCTCCCACCTCAGCCTCCCAAGCAGCTGGGACTACAGGCACACAGCACCACGCATGACTAATTTTTGTATGTTTTATAGACTAGACTGGTCTGGTGCAGTTACACATCTAACTTCTAAATATCCAACAAGGTGACTCAGCAATAACAAAGCAAGATGTTGAGTATAAGGAGACTACATGGGACTTTCTCATTTTATCATTTTCGGAATTCCCTATAATGACTTGATGATGAATTGTTTTTCTTTCAAAATCTGTTACGTGAATTTAAGTGATGAATATGTTATCCATAATAATTCTACAGGAATTCCTTGATTAAACTAGATATTATCTGAAAATTGATTGATTGATTGATTTTGTACATTCCACTCTCTTCTGGATGTTGTAATTGCGCTCACACCTTGTCCCAGAAGTCATCAGAAACCAGACAATGGGGAGAACCTTCCTGGATCTTTTACTCTTTTTTCCCCTCAGGGACTTTAGGGAAAATATTGAATATGTGTTTGTTTAGATAGCTGCTTTTATTCTCTTGGCCTATGGTTATGGCACTTACTAAATTTGAGCGCAGCTGTAATGCTAAAAGATAGAACATTAATACAGTGAGAGAGGAAGTACTGTAGAGAGAATTAGACAGGAACTTTTGGGACTTTTGAGAACTATTGGCTTAAGGTTAATCCTAAATAAATCTGTGGTTGTATTTATGTTTAAACTGAATCTCTTACAGAAAACATATAGTTGAGATTTTTTTAAAAAGTTGACCAATAATCTCTGCATTTTAATTTGATAAAGACTGTTTAGTAGACTTACATTTAGGGCAATCATTGATATGCTTGTGTTTAGTCTACTATTTTACTATAGGTTTCCTGTTTTGTTCTCTCTGTTTTTTTCTATTCCTCCTTTTCTTTTTTTTCTGGACTATATAAATACTTTTTATCTTTTTATATTTTCATATTTATTTTAGAGATGGGGGTCTCACTACATTGCCCAGGCTGGTCTCAAACTCCTGGCCTTAAGTGATCCTCCTGACTCAGCCTCCCAAGTAGCTGATATTGCAAGCATGAGCCATCATAGCTGGCTTTGAACACTTTTTAGAATTCCATTTTTATTTGCCTTTTGTTTTTTCTTTTTTTTGGTTATTCCTTTTTGCATGATGTCTTAATGTTTTCTCTATGGGTTACACTGTACATTCTTAATTTCCACTGTGTACTTGGATAGTATTGTACCTTTTCACTTAATAGGTTCATTTAACCACACACTGCATCTTTTACACTATATTTGTAAAGTATATTACACCTACAGACAAGATAAAACCCACAATGTAATATGTATTTTAAAGAAATTAAGAGAAAATCTTTCATATTTATATACATATTTACATTTAATCCTTCCCAAAGATCTAAATTTCTCCATGTTAGCATTTCTGTAAACCTAAAAAACTTACTTTAGTATATTTTTTATTGCAGGTCTATTGGAGATACATAGTGTTAGTCTTATTTTATTTGAAAAAAATCTTTATTTCACTTTGATATGCTTGTGTTTAGCCTACCATTTTCCTGTAAGTTTTCTGTTTTGTTCTCTCTGGTTTTGTTGTTCTGTTCCTCCTTTTCTTCTTTTTTTTTTTCCTGGATTATGAAAATACTTTCATCTTTTTATATTTCCATTTTTATTTTTTTAGAGATGGGGTCTCACTGCATGGCCCAGGCTGGTCTCAAACTCAAGGAATTCTCAAGGAATGTTTTTGTTGGATATAGAATTCTGTTTTCTTTCATCTATTTAAAGATACTGTTCAACAGTTTAATGGCTTTCATTGCTTCTGATGAGAAGTCAGCCATTATTTGATTCTTCTTTCCCCTGTCAATATAATGTGTCATTTTTTCTCTGGTTGCTTTAAACATTTTCCTATTATCTTAGATTGTCAGTAGTTTATCAGTGATGTGCTTAGAAGTTTTAAAATTATTATCTATCCTGCCTGACATTTGCTGAGTTTCTTGAATTTATAAATTTGTGTCTTTTACCAAATTGGAGAATGCTTCAGCCTGTATATCTTTTTAATATCTTTTCTGCACCTTATCTTTTCTGCACATTATCTTTCTAATCCTTTTGAAATTCCAGTTTCAAGTATGTCAGACCCCTTAATATAGTCCTAAATGCCCATGAGCCTCTGTTGTTTTTCAACATTTTTCTCTGAGCTCTTCAGATTCAATAATTTCTACTGAACTATCTTGAAGCTTACAAATTCCTTTTGTGTTATTTTCATTGGGCTATTAAATCTATCTAGTAAATTTTCTGTCATAGATAAGATATATTTCAGTTCTAGAATTTCAATTTGTTCTTTTAAAATATAATTTCTATTTCTCCACTGGTAGTCCCTATTTTTTTTATTATTATGGGCATATTTTCCTATGCTTCATTGAGCATAGTTATTCTAATTGGTGCTTTTAAAACATTGCTTCTTTTATTCCAATATTTAGATCATCTTGGAGTCAGTCTCTACTGATTGTTTCTTTTATAAGAATGGATTACACTTTACTGGTTTTTTATTTACCTATTTTTGGATTGTCAGAGTAATTTTGGAGTAGAACCTGAGCATTATAAATATTATGTGATGAAGATTCTGTTCTATTCCTCCAATGACACTGATTATCTTTTAAGATGGCAAACAGTGTGGTTAAACTCAAACTGAAAACCTGATATTACTTATAGTAAGATGAACTGTAAAATATGAATTCATTTTTTAATGTTAACTGGGATGCTTTGAGTTCGCCTTGCTCAAGAATGGTTCAGAGATTATCCAATAATTGGTATTTACTTTAAATATAGAATTTGGGCTGCTGCTTCTCTTGTTCCCTCCTTTATGCTTCCCCCCTCACTTTCTAAAGCATGTAGTTGCTCTGAACTCTGACCTCTGGTTCTTCAAACCAAAAATATTCCATATTTTCTAACAGAGTTTTAGCTGTGTCACATTGCACAGACGTGCACTAGTTGGGCTGAGGGACATAAAATTTGGGAAAGTCGCTCCATGCCTTTCCTCTGACAAGTGTTGACTTTCCTCCACAATCTGCCTGTTGTTGGTCGCTCTCCACTGCCAATAAATGTTTTAAATTTTTAACAATACTTTTTCTAGTGTTTTATATTGTAATATGGGGGAGAGGAGGCAGTCAATTTAACGGAGCTACTCAGCAATGGCTAAAAGTGGCACTCCCTACAATTGTAGGTATATCTGCTAAGTGACTAGGTTATTGGGGGAACCGGTATGAACTGTTTCCTATGCTAAATTAGATTTTTCTCCAATAGAACATTCTTTTGGATGCAACCCAGTTTTTCTTTTTTTTTTCTTTTTTTTTTTTTTTTTTGCAACCCAGTTTTTCAAAAGATTAAGATACATTTGCCATAGACCTAAATCTGGAAATTGAGTAAAAACCTTCTGAAATGATGTAAGGTTAATCTATTATAGCTGAACATCACTTGAGAATGAAGGCTTAAATAAATATTAATACCACTATAATAAAAAGGAAAGAATCTTAAACAAAAAAGGAGAAGAGTTAAATGCATTATTGGATTTCCTCTGAACTTTGTTCAAATGCTAAACACAAAATTCATTTGAGTGGGTTCTGTAAGCTATAGCTTTATCTTTGTTATTTCATTTGTGCTTAACTCCATGTAGGCTGAAACAAAAACTTTCTAAAGGCACTCACTTTGATACTCAATCTTATCAGCTACTTAAATGTAGCACCTTTGTCCAATTATAATTCAATGGTGATTATTTTATCTGTTATAAAACTGTAGCCTATGATGCTTAGTCACTTTGGAATAATGCTCAGATAGTTTTCATACTCCCATGGGAAGTATATGGGGAACAGGCTAGGGAAACATGTTTATTCAAATTTAATACGATGCAACCAAGGTAAGAGAGAAAAAGATGGTGCACCCAGGAAAGAAAGAAGTGTTATTAAATCAATTTTCTTAACTCTAGAACCACAAATAATCATAAGATCTTATCTTCCTTATCTTCCGTAATCAAAGATCTGAATTTCCTAAATTCACAATAAGATTATAGAACATGATGCCTAAAGATAAAATTGTAAATGTTTTGAAAAAGAAGACAGGTCAGGTGCAGTGGCTCACGCCTGTAATTCCAGCACTTTGGGAGACTGAGGCAGGTGGATCACCTGAGGTCAGGAGTTTAAGACCAGCCTGGCCAACAAGGTGAAACCCCGTCTCTACTAAAAATACAATAATTAGCCAGGCATGATGGTGCACACCTGTAGTCCCAGCTACTCCAGAGGCTGAGGCAGGAGAATCGCT
>NW_016107659.1:890838-892573 GCF_001604975.1 Cebus imitator | reverse complement strand
TCTTTAATCCATTTGGAGTTAATTTTAGTGTAAGGTGTCAGGAAGGGGTCCAGTTTCTGCTTTCTGCACATGGCTAGCCAGTTTTCCCAACACCATTTATTAAACAGGGAATCCTTTCCCTATTGCTTGTTTTTGTCTGGTTTGTCAAAGATCAGATGGTTGTAGTTAAGTTGTGTTGCCTCCGAGACCTCTGTTCTGTTCCATTGGTCTATATCTCTGTTTTGGTACCAGTACCATGCTGTTTTGATTACTGTAGCCCTGTAGTATAGTTTGAAGACCGGCAGTGTGATGTCTCCCGCTTTGTTCTTTTTGCTTAGAATTGACTTGGCTATGCGGGCTCTCTTTTGGTTCCATATGAAGTTTAAGGTATTTTCTTCCAGTTCTGTGAAGAAGGTCATTGGTAGCTTGATGGGGATAGTGTTGAATGTGTAAATTACTTTGGGCAGTATGGCCATTTCACGATATTGATTCTTCCTAACCATGAACATGGAATGTTTCTCCATCTGTTTGTGTCCTCTCTTATTTCATTGAGTAGTGGCTTGTAGTTCTCCTTGAAGAGGTCCTTTACGTTCCTTGTTAGTTGTATTCCTAGGTATTTTATTCTCTTTGTGGCAATTGTGAATGGCAGTTCATTCTTGATTTGGCTCTCTTTAGGTCTGTTATTGGTGTATACGAATGCATGTGATTTTTGCACATTGATTTTGTATCCTGAGACTTTGCTGAAGTTGCTTATCAGTTTCAGGAGACTTTGGGCTGAGACGATGAGGTCTTCTAGATATACAATCATGTCATCTGCAAATAGAGACAATCGACTTCCTCCTTTCCTATTTGAATACCCTTTATTTCTTTTTCTTGCCTGATTGCTCTGGCTAGAACTTCTAGTACTATATTGAATACGAGTGGTGAGAGAGGGCATCCTTGTCTAGTGCCAGATTTCAAGGAGAATGCTTCCAGTTTTTGCCCATTCAGTATGATATTGGCTGTTGGTTTGTCATAAATACCTTCTATTATTTTGAGATACGTTCCGTCAATACCTAGCTTGTTGATGGTTTTTAGCATAAAAGGCTGTTGAATTTTGTCAAAGGTCTTCTCTGCATCAGTTGAGATAATCATGTGGTTTTTGTCTTTGGTTCTGTTTATGTGGTGAATTACGTTTATAGACTTGCGTATGTTGAACCAGCCTTGCATCCCCAGGATGAAGCCTAATTGGTCATGGTGGATAAGCTTTTTGATGTGCTGTTGCCATTGGCTTGTCAGTATTTTATTGAAGATTTTTGCATCTATGTTCATCATGGATATTGGCCTGAAGTTTTCTTTTCTTGTTGAGTCTTTGCCGAGTTTTGATATCAGGATGATGTTGGTCTCATAAAATGATTTGGGAAGAATTCACTCTTTTTGTATTATTTGGAATAGTTTCAGAAGGAATGATACCAGTTCCTCTTTGTATGTCTGGTGGAATTTGGCTGTGCACCCGTCTGGACCTGGGCTTTTTTTGGTCCTCCACTTCAGACCTTGTTATGGGTCTGTTCAGGGTTTCGGCTTCTACCTGGTTTAGGCTTGGGAGGAGGCAAGTGTCCAGGAATTTATCCATTTCTTCCAGGTTTACTAGTTTATGTGCATAGCGTTGTTTGTAATAATCTCTGATGATGGTTTGAATTTCTGTGGAATCTGTGGTGATATCCCCGTTATCGTTTTTTATTGCATCAATTTGGTTATTCTCTCTTTTCTTTTTTAT
>NW_016107659.1:874857-888902 GCF_001604975.1 Cebus imitator | reverse complement strand
CTTATATTCCTTTCTATTTTGTCCATTCTTGTTAGCATTTCGTCAAATCTTTTTTCAAGGTTCTTAGTTTCTTTGCTTTGGGTTAGAACATGTTCTTTTAGTTCACAGAAGCTTCTTACTATCCACCTTCTGAAGTCTGATTATGTTATTTCATCACACTCGTTCTCCATTGAACTTTGTTCCCTTGCTGGTGAGGAGTTGTGATCCCTTGTAGGAGGAGAGGTGTTCTGGTTCGGGTTTTTTCATCCTTTTTGCCCTGGTTTCTTCCCATCTTTATGGATTTATCCACCTGTCGTCTTTGTACTTGCTGGCTTTCAGATTGGGTCTCTGAGTGGACGTTCTGTTTGTTGATGATGAGGTTATTTCTGTTTCTTAGTTTTCCTTCTAACAGTCTGGCCCCTCTGCTGTAGGTCTGCTGAGGTCCACTCCAGGCCCTGCTTGCCTGGGGATCACCTGCAGCAGCTGCAGAACAGTAAGGTTGCTACCAGTTTTCTTCTTCTGCTATCTTTGTCCCAGAAAGATACCCGCCAAGTGTCAGTCTGCTCTCTCCTTTATGAGGTGGCCCTTTGGATATATAGGTGTCAGAGATCTTCTTGAGGAGACAGTGTGTTCTTTTTAGGAGCTCAAATGCTGAGCTGTGAGCTCCGTTGTTCATTCAGGGCTGCTGGGCATGTACGCTTAGGTCTGCTGCAGCAGAACTCATAAACCGCTTTTGGTTCCCAGGTGCTCTGTCCTAGGGATTTAGGGCTTTATGAGTTTCCGTTGTGCTGCTGCCTTCTTTTTTTTTTCTTTCAGGGCTGCCCTGCCCAGCAAGGAGGCAGCCTAGTCACTGTCTGCCTGTGGTTGCTTTGCTGAGCTGCTGTGGGCTCCGCCCAGCTGCCAAGTGAACTTCCCTGCAGTCCTGTTTATATGGGTGTAGTTAGAACTGCCTCCGCAATGGTGGCCCACCTCTGTTATGGCGAACTCTCTCTGTAATGGCTGGTTGCCTCGGCAATGGCGGGTTGCCTTGGCAACGGTGGGCTGCCTCAGCATTGGCTGACTACCTCCGTATTGGTGGGCTGACTCGGTAATGGCGGATGCCCCTCCCCCACAGAGCTGGACTATCCTGGGTTCAGCTGCGCTTGCTGTGAAACTCTCAATCCAGAAAGTTTCTGATTGCTGTTCTTTTGTGGGGGTGGGAACAGCCGAGCCTAATTGCCTGGCTCCCTGTCTCAGAGCCTTTTTTTTTTTTTTTTTTTTTTTAAGTTGGTGTTCCAGTCGCCTGTTGAAGAGGCGCCGGGATCTGTGTGTTTTCCCGTGCAGCGACTCACTGCGCTGGCTTAAACAGAGACACTGAGATTCCTGGTGCTTTTTTTTGCCCTGGAATCTATTGTTCTGGTTCCCTGTTCAGTCCCCTTTTTAAACAGATGAGTGGGCAACTTCCCATGGCTCCAATCGCCAGCCAAAAGGGCACCCGGACCGGTGTATTTTGTACAGAGAACCACTGCGCCGGGGCGCTGACAAAGCAGCCACGCAGGGCAACGCAGCCCTGCCAGCTGACACAGCCGTCCTGGCTGAAACAGCCGTACTGGCGACCCGTGGGGCTCCTCCACCTGGGAATTTCCTAGTTTGTGGGCAATAAAAATGCGGCGTCCACTCACCCTCTGTGCTTTCACTGGGAGCTGCAATCCTGAGCTGTTCCTAAACCGCCATCTTGGATCGATCCTGACTTTTTTTATTCTACTTGACTGGGTATTTAGGGTTACAAACATCCATACTTGCAAAATGATAATACACATGCTCACACACACAAATACACAACTGCTCATTAGAAGAACATTGTACTAACAAAGAACTTGTAACAACCTAAAAATCTGCCGATAGAAGACTGAAAACCATGATTCATCCTTTCAAAAGAAGGAAGATTATGCATGTATCTGCTATGGAAATATGTCCAAGATGCACAACTCAGTGAGAAAAGCAAAAGTCAGAAATGTATATATAGTATATCCATTTCATCTATTTAACTTCTTAATATGTATGGAGTATATACATAAAGTTCTGGATAGGATTACAAGAAATTGGTAACAGGCTGTTCGTGGGGAGAAGGTCTAAAGATGGAGGGGGAGGAATAAGAGAAGCATGGGCTTTTCATTTCAGAGCTGTCTGCACATTGACTTTTTATCATTGGTATTATTACTTTTTAAAAATAATAATTTTAGAAATCAAAGAATGCCTTGCTGGAGAAGAAGCTTCATTTATTATTTTTTGAATATTATACTCAATTTATAATCAATGAATATTTATGAAATGCTTATATACAAGGTATTGGACTAGGTTCTTTGGATATAATCCAGAGAATAACTTGTGCCTTGGTCCCTGTCCTCAAGAAGTTTACCGTCCGGTTGTGCACTACGATAAAGACTATCTGTGATAAGCACTGATTGAGAAGCACAGGCCATAGCCTTTCGGGAGTTCAGAGGAGTGGTGACTTTTGGCTCTAGTGGAGATGGGGTTAAGAGTTATGAGAAAGAAAAAGTACAAACCTAGGAGAGACACTAGAGAGAACTGCAGAATTATTTGAACTTAGCAAGAGGGTATGTCTGAAAGGGGATCTTCCCCCTGACAAGGGGGGCTGCTTTTTCTCATGGGAACAGCAATGTTGTTTCCTAGAATACTTTGTTGGTGAAGGCATCCTTTTACCCACCGTGTCATTAGTACTACCGGGCTCTGCATGTCTCCAGGGACAATGCCGGTGTGATTAAGCTCTGAATGGATTTCTGAATTGCAGGGAAACTGGAGGGAGGGGAAACCCATTTTCTACAGTATAGCCTTGTGGGAGCCAAAAGGAAGGTGGTACAAGAGAGGGAGAAACTAAATTGGTTGCTGGAAGCAATGAAGACCCAGAGATTTCTGACTGACTGTTAGGCAGTGAGGCAGACATTCCAGGCTGGAAGAAAGATCTGAACAAATAAAAGCAGACTTCATCAAAGAGGCAATTCCCAGGCCTGCTAAATTGAAAGAGATGTGCCTATTGGAAGGAAATAAAACTTTCTTCATAAAGAAAGTTTGGAGCCAGATATAAAGAAAGATATTGATGTCACATGATGATTTTTGCACTGAATTCTATAGGCAATGGATAAAAGTTTAACAGTTCCTAAAGTGTGCATTTTTTAAAAGAAAAAAAGGATAGAAAAGGATAAAATATCGTAAAATATATTTTAAAAAACAAAATTAGTTTCCTCTAGGAAAGTACCTGGGTGGGTAAGGAACAGAAAGGAGAGACTTAACTCTCCTTTTTCTATCTTTTGAATTTTTCCTTATATAAATATATAATTTAAAAATTAAAATGAATAAAATGATAATTAACAGAGAAAGAGAGAGACTAATTTAGTGTTGTATGTATGGGTTGAGCTTATTAACAAATGGGTTTTATGTAAGCTAGACAGACCTTAGGTGCCAAATAGCCAGAGTTTAGATGTAGGCTGCGCAGCAATGTCTGAGAATGCTGGCTCCTAGCACCTGGCAACAGTTTTAGACAGTAGATTCACAGAGCTGAAGAAGAGATGCCTCAACCCATACGGCAGTGGGTTGGGACACACGGGGAAGAGGTAACCCTTGTTCCAGGTCAGCTCATCACCAGATGGCAACTTCCGGCACATTCAGCAGACGATTCAGCTTGTCTCTCTCCATACACACTCTCTCTCTTTTTTCCTGTTTTGTTTTTGTTTTTAGACAGGGTCTCACATTGTTGCCCAGACTGAAGTGGAATTGTGTGATCTGGGCTCACTGCAACCTTGACCCCCCAAGGCCCAAGCAATCCCACTTTAGCCCCCAGAATAGCTGGGACTACAGGCATGTGCCACCATGGCCAGCTAATTTTTGTATTTTTCATAGAGACAGGGTTTTGCCCTGTTGCCCAGGCTGGTCTTGAACTCCTGGGCCCAAGCGGTCTTCCTGCCTCAGCTTCCCCAAGTGTTAGGATTACAGGCATGAACCACTGCACCTGGCCCACACTCTTTTAATATTTGTTTGTTTAAAGAATAGCTTCCTGGGCTGGGCACGGTGGCTCACACTTGTAATCCCAGCACTTTGGGAGGCCAAGATGGGTGGATCACCTGAGGTCAAGTGTTCAAGACCAACCAGACCAACACAGTGAAACCCCGTCTCTGCTAAAAATACAAAAAAAATTAGCTGGGCGTGGTGGCGCATGCTTGTAATCCCAGATACTAGGGAGGCCACGGCACAAGAATAGCTTGAACCTGGGAGGTGGAGGTTGTGGTGAGCTGAGATAGTGCCATTGCACTCCAGCCTGGGCAACAAGAGCAAAACTCCATCTCAAAAAAAAAATAAATAAATAAATAAGCTTTCTGTAGAAAACTACAAACTTACATAAAAATAAAGAGATGAAAATAGTAATTATCCACTTATTTAAAATGGGGGAAAAACCCAAACATTTCGCATTTATGACAGCAACGTAATTAGAAATAACCAAAATATTGCTATTTTCTTACAGTAATGGAAAGTTGGAAGCCACTTGCAGCTCTTCCGTTAGGTCGGTTTACTTAAGGCATCACTTCACTAGGGGCAGTAACTCACAGAGGCTTGCTTCTCACTCAGGTCACATAGTTGGATGCCAGTTAGATGGTCTTTTTTTTGCCAAGTGGTAACTCAGGAATCTCAGTTGCTTCCATATTACAGCCATGTCAACTAGAACCTCCAAGGTCACTATAGCATCAGACAAGAGAGCTGGAGGGGGACATGAGAGTTTCAGCTGAGGGCCAGTCATTTTCACCTACACTTTATCAGCTGGATCCCAGTCACATGGCCCCAACGGAACTGCAAGTGAGGCTGGGAAATGCAAGCATTCCATGTGCCCAAGGAGAGGACGCAGTGGGCAGAACAAGCAAGCACACTGGCACAGGAGGAAGTTTGTTAAGAAATTATGATATATCTTTATAGTAGAATATCATTTAGCCTTTAAAAATCAGATTTTGAAGAGTTTTTAAAGACAGGAAAATGCTAATGATAAGTGAAAAGAATGTAGACTCAGGATTCTAATTTGGGGAAAAATATCATACATGTATATATGTAGTTATACACTAAGAGGAAATAGAAAATATGTTACTTGTGTGGTGATCTTTAGTAGGGCTATAAGTTACTTTATTTTTTTGCACCTTTCAAAGAAATTGCTGAATTTTCTTAATTGATCACATACATATATGTATTTATATTTTATTTTAGAGACAAAGTCTCGCTCTGTCACCAGGCTGGAGTGCAATGGCATGATATCAGTTCACTGCAACTTCCACCTCCAGGGTTCAAGCAATTCTCCTGCTTCAGCCTGCCGAGTGGCTGGAACTAAAGACACCTGCCACCACACCCAGATAATTTTTGTATTTTTAGTAGAGACGGGGTTTAACTGTGTTGGCCAAGATGGTCTTGATCTCTTGACCTCATGATCCGCCCGCTTTGGCCTCCCAAAGTGCTGGGATTATAGGCGAGAACCAATGCACCCGGCCCTATCACATATTTTTTTGAAAATAACTATGGATAACCTGAAAGCCAAGGTTTTTTTTTTTTTTTTTTTTTTTAAGTGAAAAAGAAATCCTCAGACCATGTAAAGCATAAGCTGCGACATACTATGAATCTGAGGTTATGCTAGTAGGCTTTTTTATCAGCAGAGGGCAGCTCTTTAGTGCTTATTTTTCCTCATGGCATAGATGTTAGCCACATTCCCTGTTTTACACATTAGCTGTGGTCAGAATCACATACTAGATTTATTCGCTGGGAAGGAGAAGCCAAGGCTGAAACATATCTGTTAGTTGCAACACTTCCTGAACAGTCTACATTATGCTGAGGAAAGCAACTGGGCGAGCCCGCTGTGCCCTACACGAAGTCTTAGAAAGCAGGCAGAGCTGCCAATCTACAGCCTCAATCATCAAACTGTGGACACACTGAGCTATCACACACAACACAAACACTGTCTGCACAAGAACATGACTGCGTTTTGTTTGGAAGGGAATGAGGACCAGGCCAAGGTGATTTGCTATTACGGTGGGAAGGGGCTAAACAGGAACCGTGATTCCTTTGCCCAGTGAGACTTTGTGGATTAAAATCTACCATTTTTAATGTCCATCCAAGGCAAGCAATATTAACAGGATGTGAACAGATAAAATATAGACAGCTAATTAAGACACGAAAATTTGCTCAATATGTGTTTTCAATCTAGCATGTTGAAAGTTTTACAAGATTGATCATGTCCCAGTGTTGATGAGGTATGTGGATCAACGGTTAATTCTCAAATGCTGTTGGTGGGAGTGTAAATTAGCCTTTGTACTACCAACATTTTAAATGCGTGACTATTTCAGTGGATAAATTGTGTGTCTTGGAAGCTCCTTTACCCCAAGGTAACTCACTCAGCAGTGATAATGTGGGTGATGTGAGCAAGGCCTCTGCTGTTCTGCTGTTCAGCTCCCTAACCTAACCCTGCTCTCAAACCCACCAACTAGCCTAGAAAAGGTCCAAAGCAGAGTGTGTGTGTGTGTGTGTGAGAGAGAGAGAGAGAGACAGAGAGAGAGAGAGAGAGAGAGAGAGAGAGAGAGAGAGAGAGAGAGACAGACCCTATAGAGCCCTCTAGTGGCTGCTTTTTAGAAAACAGGGCGCTTGAGAAATTTGCTTCAAGTCTTCCCACCACAGGGCAGGCAAAGTCTAACCTTAGAGGACTTTGATGCTTGGCTACCTGACCCTCCCCACCCGCAACACACACATCACCTGAGACTGGCCAGGTACAGCCCTCTGGCTTGACTTTCCCTAAGATGAGCTCTGGGCATTTCCAGAATGGTACAACTGAAAATTCCTTCCCTGCTAGTTAAAAAATTGTTCACAGATACTTAATAACACCTGGTATGAACGACTTTATTCAGGACCATCACCACACATATAGGGACCACAGCAATGGGATTTTGCAGTGGGAGAGAAATTGGTCTCAACTCCAAATACAGCATGGGCAAGTAGAAATGTATAGCCAAGGGCCGGGCGTGGTGGCTTGCACCTGTAATCCCAGCAATTTGAGAGGCTGAGGTGGGCTGATCACCTGAGATCTGGAGGTCGAGACCAGCCTGTCCAACATAGAGGAAACCCCATCTCTACTAAAAATACAAAAGTAGCAGGGCATGGTGGTGCATGCCTGCAATCTCAGCTATTCAGGAGGCTGAGGCAGGAGAATCGCTTGAACCCAGGAGGTGGAGGTTGCAGTGAGCCAAGATTGTGCCAT
The DNA here is from genome assembly GCF_001604975.1 of Cebus imitator. Taxonomy (NCBI): domain Eukaryota; kingdom Metazoa; phylum Chordata; class Mammalia; order Primates; family Cebidae; genus Cebus; species Cebus imitator. The sequence continues at coordinate 881,647 of NW_016107659.1, read as the reverse complement.
TGCGCTCCAGCCTGGGCAACAAGAGTGAAACTCCATCTCCCAACAAAAAAAAAAACAAGTTTATAGTGGAGAAGCAGGGTGGTGGTCAGTGGATGGAAAATTACTAAGAGAAAACGTAAGGAGTAAGGGGAATTCTGTCTAAGGCAACCTCACAAGACTCTTGCTGATATAGGCCAGGATAATAACCTGGGAGATGGTGAACCTACTCAGATATTGAGGGTGGGTGGGGGGTAGTCTTGCTAAACTGACTTAACAGGGTTCTTGCTAAAACTGGATTTTATAAGGAAATACACCTGTGGGCTTAGGCGAGGGCTCAGGACGCTGAAGTTTGGCCAAGCTAAGCCTCTTTGTCATGGTGCACTAATGCATATAGTCAAGGAATCTGGCAACATCCCCAAAGATGTTGTCTTATGTGAAATCCCCTGGAAGCACTGGGACACACTGGTCAGGCAATTCCCTGCAGCAACTTAGGTCTCTAATTGCTTCAAAATATGCAAACTTAACTTTTTTACCGACCTTAAGTTATACAAGGTTGTTGAGCAAGTAAGGAAAGCATTACATAGATAGGAAAGAATGAGGGGTGGGATAGGAAACAAAGGAACATTGACGTTTGTAAAGTGCTTATTGTGTGCCAGGGATCAGGGTTGCTGCCTACACCGGTGTAATGCACTGGCCCACCCACCGGTTCTAAGGCACCTCTGCACACATTAGCAAAAAGTAGGCACAGGGTTTAGCAGAAAGACAGAGACTTCATGTGAAGCCAGACATGCCCTCTTCTTAGGTTATATGCAGCTGCATGTTGAGACACACAACGTGGCAAGAAAAGGGGGATTTGAATGTGGTCCCTGCTCACCTCCACCCTGTTGGCCAAGTACCTTTGTGGAGTGCACCAACTCCCAGCTGTATCAGCAACCTCCAGTTTTTCCAATGCCAAAGGCCCCTAACCAAGAAAAATAGAGAGGGCTAAAATCTAGCCCTTGCTCTGCCGTCCAAGCCCTGAGCCCTGTGTCCATCTGGAGGGGTCACACTTGTGTAATAAGCACAAAGTGACCTTTGTTCCAGTGGCCCTGTCTGTATGTTGTGTGATCCTCTAATTGCCCTATGAGGTAGTCAGAGTGGATTTACTATGAAGCTAATGACACAGACTTTTCCAAGGTCCAGGGAGAGGCTCAAGGATTGGTTTATATGGTCGTGTTTTGTCCTAAAACTTGCAAAAGCAGGATAATTTAGCTGTATCATTGTAATAATGTAAACTTGCATAATAATTTCACTTAAAACTATTGTCATAGCAACTTTTGTAGACAAGCAGAATTATTACCCCATTTTATAACTGAGACACAGAAAAGTTCAGTAGCCTTGCTGTTAAGTGGTAGAGCTTGAATTTGTTGCAAGCTAGCTGACTGGGAAATATGTATATTGTTTCCAAGAAGACAAATCTTCCAGGAGCATCCTTCAAGGTGCTGTTCATTCTTGCCCCAGATTCTCCCAATGTTATGAGATAGAGAAGAGAAACATCTTTGATGTTCTAGTCAGAGGAGACTTCTAATAGGCAGAGAACAAGTTATGGAAGTTGTACCTGAAATTACATTGTGAAACCAGCCTTGGCTGTTGTGTGGCAGCTGGACCACACAACCATTGTTATCAAGGAGAGTAATGTGCCTTGTGACCATTGTATTATTCATTGTATAGTCTTTCAGGGAGAAACAACTTTTCCTCTGTCCTCTTAGGTTCATTGTCTGGGCGCCTGTGAATTAAACTAACGAAAGATAGATTAATGGGAGAAAAAGTGTGATTTTTACTAATATTTATATGCATAGGAGTTCATAGAAAAGAAGTGAAACTACTAGAAGTACTTAGACTTCTATCTTACATATAACTGTAACAAAGAAAAGTTTGAACTTCAAAGGATGATAAATCATGGGGAAGTAACTAGGAAATATATTGGGGAAACTAATGGAAGATAAAGATTCTTTTCCTAAAGTCTGTTATGCAGATTTATCTTAGTGCCAACTCTTCATTTCTGGTGATACAAGTTGCTCTCCTCTTTCTGGCACAGGATATAGAAAGACACCGTAACAAAGGGAAATTTATGCCCAACCTCTAGACAGATAAAAGCGGGGTAGAGAGCTCTTCCTATATCTGTTGATTTTCAGTTGTTTTCAGGTCAAAATAAACCTTATGTTAATGTCGCATATTTTGGGGTAGCATATCTTGATCCCCTTCAAGTAAAAAAGAAAACGACACTATGGCTTACCTAAAATCCAAATTTATCTCCCTCCCATTAACAGTCCAGAATAAGTGGCCTGGGTCAGTAGGACAGCTTCATCATACTTAATTCAATATATGGCTCCCAAGATTTCTCCAGCCAGCCATCAGCTTAGGCACAAGTGAGTCCCTTTGTTTCAGACAGAATCACATCTAGCTGCTTAAGAAGACAAGAAATTAGTGTCTAGGTGGACTAATGTAAAACTCAGGGATTCTTTTATAAAAAAAAAAAGTGAAGATGGATATTGGAAGATTATTGGCAGGATCTACCAAAGTCATGAAGCCAAGTATGGTTTGACTTAGAGAACTGTGGGGGTGGAGGACTGTGAGTATCATAAGATGAGTAAGAGACACAGCCTGGCCTGGGATAATGGGATACAGGCTGCATGAGGCAAGAAGAAAAGTGGAGCACAGAGACAGCTGCTTCAGGGAACGTTCCTATGCTGTGGGCAAGGATAATTCCACAACAACAAGATGCAAAGAAAATCTGAGAGTCACTTTTGTTCACTCACAAGATGATTTGCAAGACCCAAGAAGAAGACCCATTAACTTAGAAAGCAAGGAGAGGATTTCTTTTAATGACAAAAAGGAGAGAGATTGAAACTTTTCTAGTCCATCCACAGCAGAGCTGGTCAATCCCTTACTGAGGAGTGATTTCGCTATCACACAAGGTCTCATGGATGGTAACCAGATCCTTCCCCTTCCTTTCTCAACCAAGCTCTGGAAAGAGTATTCTAGGAGTCATTGTCTCTTCCTTCTCATCTTTCTACCAGTGACACAGCTCGTTTTGGTGTTGAGGGACATTGTTATTGCCCAATTCAGGAGTACTTTACATTCTTACATAGTGTTTCTCTGCCTCACTTATTTTCAATAATTAACCATTTGCTTCTTCCTCATATCATTTATTGTCATATGACATCAGTTTCTCCTAATTCTCTCCAGCTTCATCTTTTCATTCTCCTCCCTAACCTCCTCCTTGGCAGTTTGCTAGAAAAAATAGTTTGGTTCACTCAAGTTGATCATAACCTCCTCCTGAGTTTCAGGGGCTGGAAAGCTAAAAGGCTACATATCCTAAACTCCCTTGTGTCTTGAATTCCAGACATATTTTAGATTCTGCCAATCAGATGGGCTCATATGGTATGGAGACCTGAAAAGAGGCAGGTGCATGCAAGGAAGCTATTTTGGGAAGAACCTGATCAAGACATTTTTTAGATTTTCAATAAGGTCCATGTGTTCATCCATTTTGGCTGTCTAAACAGCAAACATTTATTTATTACAGTTCTGGAGGCCAAGGAGTCTGAGATCAAGGTACCAGCAGAGTTGGTGTCTGGTGAAAGCCTGCATCCTGGTTCATAGATGGCCATCTATGGCCATCATGTTAGGTCCTCACATGCAGGAGGGATGGAGGGAGCTCTCTCTCTAATAAGGACACTAATCCCATCCAGGAGAGTTCCTCTCTCATGACCTAATTCCCTCTTGAAGACCCCACCACCTCATCCCATCATCTAGGGAGCTAGGATTTCAACAGATGAATTTGGTAGGGAGAACACATTTACTCCACCACAGTCCATAAGCCACAAGCCATAAACAGGTTGAGTCATGGCTTTATGCATTCTTTCTAAGAAATGCATCTGCCCTCATGTTTCCGTTCCTGTGTGTGCAGATGTTTTCTGTTACTCAGCTATTATGGGAGGAACGCTGCATAACAAACCACCTGTCTTAGTCTGTTCTGTGCTGTCAATCACTGGAGACTGGGTAATTTATGAAAAACAAAAATTTCTTTTTCACAGTTCTGAAGGCTGGGATATCCAAGATCAAGGCGCCTGCAGGTTTGGTCTCTGGTTTCAAGATGATCCCTTGCTATGTTCTCACAGGGCTGAAGAGCAGAAGAGAGAGGCAACCCATTCCCACAAGCCCTTTTCATGGTGGAATTAATCCATTCATGAGGGTGGAGCTCTCTGACCTAAACAGCTCCCCAAGGGCCCCACCTCACAACATGATGGTGTTGAGGTTGGGCTTCCAACACATAAATCCTTAGAGAGGACAAAAAATATTTAAACCATAGCACCACTGCTAAATTCAGAGGCTTGCAACAAGCCTTTATAGTTTTTCGCTCACACGTTTATGGGCCATTTGGAGCAGCTCTGCTTCAGGCTTTCTTCAGGCTTCAGATTGGATTCTGATCTCCACATTGTCCTTGATCAACAGTAGCCCATGACATGTTCTTCCTATAACAGATCAAAGAGCTTTAGGAGAGAAGCCAGGTCACACAGCACATTGAAACCTTCTGCTCTTATGCCTGCTCCTGTTTTGTTATCCAAAGTAAGATACCTGGCCAAGCTCAAAGTCAGTGGAATCAGGAAGTATACTTGTCCTCCAGGGGAATAAGGAAGGGAACTAATATTTTGTACAAAGTTGACCAGATCTCTTCCAACTTCCAATAGAAATCTCAAGGTGAGAATAGTTTTCATGGGCTCCAGATCCTGCCCATGAGACATCGTCACTGTGTTAAGGCTGTTTCTAGGTTATCTTCAGAGATGACCGTGACCTACCCACAGCAGGTGGGGGTGGATGTTAATAACTGCCAATTCACAGAATAAAGCAGGAAATCTCTTTCAGGAGATTGACTTGGCTTCTGCAGATAAAAGATATACTAGAAAGGGGCTGGGCACCCTTGTGTGTACAACTAAAAGTTCCTTTACATATAGATGGAAATTTATCATTTAAAGCCTTTGATGATGTAGTCCCTCTCTAATTTTTTGGTTTTTATCTTTTACAGTTTCGTCTTTTGAAACTTCTGCTTTACTCAAACTACAACAAACAAAAACAAATCTCATTTAAATTGAAAGAAAGGTCTTGTTTGAATACTGACATTTCCCGGCATGGGAAGATAATCTCAATCTTTTTGGCTATTTAAAAAGACATAAAATTGACATACAGCCTGAAATAACTTTTATTACATTACCAGGTTTTCCAAATTAAATGTGAAAGCACCATTTTGTTGAATTTTTCATCTGAAAACACACTTCATTTTGAGCATTTTTTTTTCAAAGTGTAGATAAATAAGGACTCCCACCAACCTTGAACCCAGGCTTCTGCTGAAGTATATAATTGCTTCAGACAAAAACAGGAAACCTTGGAAATAAGCTCTTTTTGAATAATGTATTTTAAAAATTGCTGTGTTTCTTCTTACACAATACTTCTCCCAAATTGGTCTGACCACTTAAGCTGAGTTAGGAAAACATGTGACTCATTGTATATATATATATATACACACTACCGTATAACTAAGACTCCTGGGAGAAGCCACATCTTAGAACTTACTGTGAGCACAGGATAAAGGTGGGTAGGTTGAAATTCCCTTAGTTTCTGCCTGAGTTTGATTTCTTTGTTTTTTTTTCAAGGGGCTTATTGTGCAGCCCACCAGAGAGATGAATTTTATCTCTGAATTTTACCAGTCCTCTCAAAATGATAACACTCAATACCACCACAATTTCAACTTATCTCGGAATCTAATTGTATTTTTCAAAAACTTTTTATTATGGAAAATTTCAAACATGCAAAAGTAATGATAAATAATATAAGGAACCTCGTGTGTTTATCACCCTGCTTAAAGGATTATTTGGTCCTGGCCAGTCCTATGCCATCTAAATGCTGATCCACTTTTCTGCATTCCACTGGGTAATTTGGAAGCAAATCTGAAACATCCTGTCAATTCATCTGTAAATAGTACAGTTTAAATCTCTAAAAGTTAATGATTACTTTACAAAATCCAATATCATTTCCAGAATAAATATTATATTGTAAATAAACATAATGTATACATTGCTGTTAAAGAGAAAATTCAGTTGTTTCATGATTAGACGCAATTTACAACTGAAATCACTCAATGAATCATTTTTGATGGGTATCAGAATGTGTAAAACCACAGAGGCATTAATTTATCAAACTTATCACTTCAATTGCCCACTTTCATTGGAATATTTTTATTGTATTTATTTTAAATAAATTGAAAAAGAGTTTTTCACATTCTGCTTAGCTGCCGGTTTTTTAGATTCTTCCCATGACTGCTCCTGAGTGATTTTCTAGGAGCTGATTAATTATGTTTGATTCCGATTAATTATCTTTGCAAAATTACATTTTTCTCCAATATCTAATAATAATAAAGTCTTTTGAACTTTAAGCTTTGCATTTTCCTTCAAATCAGCTTCTTTTTCCTGCTTGTATCATAGCATACATTGTCACAGTTTGCCTACTCAGTTATGAAACTTTAAGAGGTGTTAGTATTCTATCATTGCCTCCCCACCAAGTTTCAAGTGCCTAAATTCCAAGACATTTAATACTGTTATCATCAGCATTTTCCAAGTGGCTTATTGAAAAGCTATTGCCCAAGTGGCTTATTATCCCAAGTGGTGGCAGTGGTGGTGGTGGTGGTGGCGGTGGCGGTGGTGGTGGTGGAGGTGGTGTGGGGGTGGTGGCGGTGGAGGTGATGTGGTGGTGGTGGAGGTTGTGGTGGTGGTGGTGG
>NW_016107659.1:812362-874006 GCF_001604975.1 Cebus imitator | reverse complement strand
GGTGGTGGTGGTGGTGGAGGTGGCGGTAGAGGTGGTGGTGGTGGTGGTGGTTGAAGTGGTGGCGGTGGAGGCAGTGGTGGCGGTGGAGGTGGAGATGGTGGTGGTGGAGGTGGTGGTAGATGTGGTGGTGGTGGTGGTGGTGGTTGAGGTGGTGGCGGTGGAGGCAGTGGTGGTGGTGGAGGTGCTGGTGGTGATGGTGGCGGTAGAGGCAGTGGAGGTGGTGGTGGTGGCGGCGGCGGCGGTGGTGGTGGATGTGGCAGTGACAGTGGCGGTGGCGGTGGAGGTGGTGTGGTGGCGGTGACAGCGGCGGCAGAGGCGGTGGCGGCGATGGTGTGGTGGTGGCTGTGGCAGTGGCAGTGGCAGAGGTGGTGTGGCGGTGGTGGTAGTGGTGTTGGTGGAGGTGGTGTGTGTTTGTGTGTAGTGAGGGAATTTCAGGGATGATAAAAACAACTCTAATTTTAGCCCTAAGCATTGCTGACTTGCCTACTAGCTTAAAAAATTCATCATCACTGCAAATTTTCACTGCCATATGATACTTCTTGTTTTCCTACAAAATTACTTGTTCTGTTATTTATTTATTTTTTGACAGTCTTGTTCTGCTGCCCAGGCTGGAGTACAGTGGGGTAACCTCAGATCACTGCAACCTTGGCCTCCTGGGCTCAGGCAATTCTCTTGCCTCAGCTTCCCGAACAGCTGGGATTACAGGCATGCCCCACCACGCCTGGCTAATTTTTTTTTTTTTGTGTGTGTGTATTTTTAGTAGAGACAAGGTCTTGCCATGTTGGCCAGGCTGGTCTGGAACTCTTGGCCTCAAGTGATCTGCCTGCCTTGGCCTCCCAAAGTGCTAGAGCTACAGGCATGAGCCACCATGCCCAGCTATTGCTGTTAATGTATTAGTAAATTTTTATTTTATTTTTATTATACTCTTAAGTTCTGGGATACATGTGCAGAACATGCAGGTTTGTTACATAGGTATACATGTGCCATGGTGGTTTGCTGTACCCATTTACCTGTCATCTACATTAGGTATTTCTTCTAATGCTATCCTTCCCGTATCTCCCCTCACCGCTACAGGCCCTCGTGTGTGATGTTCCCCTCCTTGCATCCATGTGTTCTCATTGTTCAACTGACACTTATGAGTGAGAACATGTGGTGTTTGGTTTTCTGTTCTTGTGTTTGCTGAGAATCATGGTTTCCAGCTTCATCCATTTTCCTGCAAAGAACATGAACTCATCCTTTTTTATGGCTGCATAGTATTCCATGGTGTATATGTGCCACATTTTCTTTATCCAGTCTATCATTGATTGGCATTTGGGTTGGTTCCAAGTTTTTGCTGCAATAAACATACGTGTGAACAATGCTGCAATAAACATATGTGTGCACATGTCTTTATGGTAGAATGAGTTATAATCCTTTCGGTATATACCCAGTAATAGAATTACTGGGTCAAATAGTGTTTCTAGTTCTAGATCCTTAAGGAACTGCCACACTGTCTTCCACAATGGTTGCATTAATTTACACTCCCACCAACAGTGTAAAAGTGTTCCTATTTCTCCACATCCTCTCCAGCATCTGTTGTTTCCTGACTTTTTAATGATTGCCATTCTAACTGACATGAGGTGGTATCTCAATGTGGTTTTGATTTGCATTTCTCTAATGACCAGTGATGGTGAGCTTTTTTTCATGTTTGTTGGCTGCATAAATGTCTCCTTTTGAGAAGTGTCTCCTCATATCCTTCACCCACTTTTTGATGGGGTTGTTTTTTTCTTGTAAATTTGTTCTTTGTAGATTTTGGATATTAGCCCTTTGTCAGATGGATAGATTGAAAAATTTTTCTCCCATTCCGCAGGTTGCCTATTCACTCTGATGATAGTTTCTTTTGCTGTGCAGAAGCTTTTTAGTTTAATTAGATTCCATTTGTCAATTTTGGCATTTGTTGCCATTGCTTTTGGTGTTTTAGTCATGAAGTGTTTGCCATGCCCATATCCTGAATGGTATTGCCTAGGTTTTCTTCTAGGGTTTTTATGGTTTTAGGTCTTATGTTTAAGTCTTTAATCCATCTTGAGTTAATTTTTGTATAAGGTGTAAGGAAAGGATCTAGTTTCAGCTTTCTACATATGGCTAGCCAGTTTTCCCAACACCATTTATTAAATAGGGAATCCTTTCCCCATTGCTTATTTTTGTCAGCTTTGTCAAAGATCAGATGGTTGTAGATGTGTGGCGTTATTTCTGAGGCCTCTGTTCTGTTCCATTGGTCTATATCTCTGTTTTGGTACCAGTACCATGCTGTTTTTGTTACTGTAGCCTGGTAGTATAGTTTGAAGTCAGGTAGCATGATGCCTCCACCTTTGACTACTATAGCTATGTAATAAAATTTGAAATCAGGTAGCATGATGCCTTACCATCCCATGTCATTTCCTCCTTTTCTGTTCACACCATTTTGAATAATGTATTCCTTAGGATCCTTTCAAATTACCAATGTATTTCCTAATAATTGGTTGTATGTGCATTAAGAATCTCTAGAAGGAAGCACAAAAAACAAATAATGGTTTTCTAAGAGCTAGTAAGCTAGGTGGGGAAAAAACTTTTCATTGTATATTTTTACAACTCTTATTTTTGAATAATGTGGATGCATTTGATATATGTATGCATGCATAATATATATACAAATATATATATAAATATGTATATAGATGTATGTGAATAAATAAAATGCAGCAATGTCTAATATAACTATTTTTCTTTGCATTTATTCTAACATGCACACTTTTAAAAAAATTTAACTTTTATTTTACGTTCAGGGGTATATGTGCGGGTTTGTTATATAAGTAAACTTGTGTCATGGGCATTTGTTGTATAGATTATTTTATCACCCAGGTATTAAGCCTAGTACCCATTCGTTATTTTATTCTTCCTGATCCTCTCCCTCTTCCCACTTTCCATCCTCCCATCGGCCCCAGTGTGTTGTTCCCATCTGTGTGTCCATGTGTTCTCATCATTGAGCTCCTACCTATAAGTGAGAACATGCCATCTTTTTTGTTGTGTATGTGTGTGTGTGTGTGTTTTGGTGGGAGGAGGTTGAGACAGAGTCTCACTCTGTCATCCAGGCTGAAGTGCATTGGCATGATCTCAGCTCACTGCATCCTCCGCCTCCTGGGATCAGATGATCTTCCCACCTCAGCCTCCCAAGTAGCTGGGTACATGCATGTGGTACCATGCCTATCTAATTTTTGTGTTTTTAGTAAAGACAGAGTTTCACCATATTGGCCAGGCTGAGAATGTGCAGTCTTTGGCTTTGTTTCTGCACCAGTTGCTAAGGATAATGGTCTCCAGCTTCATCCATGTTCCTGCAGAGGACGTGATATCATTCTTTTTATGGTTGCATAGTATTCCATAACAAGAAAACTTTTACTTTGGCACATCTTTGGACTTTTATACTTTTTATATGATTGCTAATATATTTTAGGAGGAAATTTGGTATCTATCAGTATCTATATAATATAGTATTTTTTCTGGAATAAAATATTTAAAACTGGACATCTAAAATTAAATTATGAAGTAAAAGGGAACTCAACTTTAAAAAATAATTTAATAGTTAACTTGGATTTCAAAAATAATTGTTCATATTATCTAAATTGATACTTAACTATATTGTGTGAAGACATTTAAAAACCAAGGACATCTTTAACCTGTGAATTAAAGTCTCTATTGATGGCTTTTTTTTTTTAAACTATGGAGACCTAAGGAGCTAGAGAGATACAATAAAAGGAAGAACAGATTTTTTAAAAATGACATCTGCTTAAAGAAGGAGAAGTAATTAGATCTACTATCTTCCTACATCAACCAAGTATAAAGGTAAAATAAACTATGTTTCAGATAAACAAGATCTCAAAAAATTTACCTGCCATGTACCCTTTCTGAGGACAGTGCTGATAGATGTGCTTCACCAGAACAGGGAAGTAAACCAAGAAAGAGGGAAAAGAGATTCAGTGCAAGAAAGTTGTAAAGGAAGCCTCCAAATTAATGGGAAAGGAGATTCTAAGAAAACAGTAGGCAATCCTAGGTATCAATCATACAATTAATGTGGTCCAGAAGGTTCTAGAAGAGACATCTTCCAAAAAGTAAAAGTGATAGTGTACTTAATTTGTTTGAATATGTAAAGAGGAGATTTATGGGGGAATGTTTGTAAATTAGTGATAAATACATAGAAAACTAAGCTAATGGAAAAATAAGACAAATATTCACTTTAGGAAAAGAAAATGTAAGGGGAAAAGCAATCATATTCTATTATATTGCTGAGCTTTCTTTGTCATCTATGTATTGTCATAATAACATGTTTACTGAGTATTGATTCTAACTTTACTAGGATGATGGATAGATGGGAAGTGTTTCTCTCTCTCTCTCTCTCTCTCATCTCTCTGTGTGTGTGTGTATGTGTAAGAGAGCAATATCTTCAGTTTCCATAGAGGCAAGTTGATGTTAATGCCTAAAACAGAAAAATAAAAAAAGTAGCAACATAAACATTTTTTTCCAGGGATATGCAAAGAATATATCAGAGGAGCCAAATCTAATTACCTCTGGAAAATTGGTAATGAGAGGAAAAAGAAAGGCTGCTCTTTCTCATATGATCTATAGAGTTGTTTGACTCTTGTCATAGGTTGATTTTCTGGAAAGCGGATTCTGAGATGGATGCAAGAGGCTTATTGGGGAGTATTCTTGAGATCAAGGAAGAGATGGGAAGGAAGAACAAGGGAGCCTGTTCTTTATATGTCAGCTCCTTTGGGGAGGTGGTAGGGTAGACAGTGGATCTAACAGCAAATAGCATATTCATCACATGGAGTGTATTTGTGCTCAGTCATAGGAGTTGGAGAACAGGACCTTCAGCTCTTTTAACTTTGCTTTCTGAAAAAATGGTATGTTATTGTCATACACATGCCTTAATTCAGTGGTTGTTCTACACTCAAGATGCCTCCCATAGAAACCTCCCTTCCAAAAAAAAAGGAGGCACGTGGGTAACACATAAAAGATCTGGGCATTCTCGCATGGCAGGGTTTGGGGAGCACTCTGTTAAATTCATTGTCACTCAGATTTATTTGTCCATAGACCCGTTTTCAAATCACATGATGCCATCCTAAGAAATACACTAATAAACTCATTTGACTGTTGTTGAGCTTTTTTCAGGAATGCAATCCCTAATGTTGTCATTGTTCTTAGAAGGAAACATGACTGTCTTTAGAAGGAAGATTCCAAGAACTGGTTGACTGTGGTGAAAACAGAGTCTGCCTATACATGCCTGGGTGAGCACTGAGAAATGGAAACAAAACAAATAAAGCACACCTTAGGCAAAAGAGGAGAACTAGGGGAAAGAATGAAAATAGGGGTAAGGAGCGGAGGCTGTTTTGAGCCAGGTTTGAAAGATGCAGTAAGCATCAATGGGAATCATAAAGGCCCAAATGGGAAGCAGTTTTGTTTGCTAGTTTTAAATAAAAAAGTTTGGAGCAGGGGAAGGCTTTCTCCTGGGGAGGCTGGATGGAGGAAAAAGATCTTATTAAGGAAGAGGTGGGTTGGATTTCAGGAGAGGCAGGCAACTACACAGAGGTTCAGGTGAATGAGATCATTCCGTTTCAACCTAAACTGGCTGTGTCTGGAGCAGCCAGACATCATGAGCCTGAGATCTGGCAGGGACTCTGCAAAAACAGGAGCAAACCAGCCTGGGGGAAAGAATGAAAATTGCAGAGCATGACTTATGTGTTAGGCTCAGTCAGTCAAGATCAGTAACGCTCAGTGTGTCTTTGATTTTTCCACCTGTGTCCTATCTGTTTGGTAAAACTTCAGCTTTATCCTCTGAAACAGAAACTGTAGTAAGTGGCTACCCCATTGAAAAGGTCTGAGGTAAAGAACAGTAAATGAAATTTATTAAGGAGGTAGGATATACCAATGATAGGATTGGAGATTAATGAAATAGAAAACAGATATACTATAGAAAGTATCAATATAGGCAAAATTCGATTCTTTGAAAATATGAAGAAAAATAACCTGACAAACTCCTGGTTAGGGGGAGGTTTGGGAAAACAGAGGGGTCTTTTGATTCTAAGATGACCTTCTAGAGAATAAAAAAAGTGTGCGCATCTTTATCTTTGGTCTTATAGGAGAGGGTGAAGGAAGTGAACTGGGTGGACATGAAATTACTTGTAATTGAGTAAGCCTGGGGAAATTTTACCAATAGAGCTAATGGTGGATGTGAGGATCATCTTTACAGGTTCTAAGCATTTTTCTCTTCTGAAACTGAGTGGGGGAGGTTGTTTAAAATATTAAATAGATACTAAAAAACATTAAAATATACACATAGGGTAACAAAATTATAGTGATAAAAGCCAGTAAGTGGTTGCAAGGGATTAGGGCTGGGAGGAGGGTAGGACTCTCAAGAGGAAGGAAATTGTTTCTTACTGTTAATGGATCAGTTCTGTATTCTGATTGCGATGGCAGTTACAGGAATCTACACATGCAATAAAATGTCAAATACTCTCAAACACTGTACATGTAAAAACTAGTGAAATCTGAATAAAGCCTGCCATTTAGTTCAATGTCAGTTTCCTGGTGTTGTGAATTGAACTGTCTTTATGTAAGACGGTATCACTGGGGGAAGCTGGATGAAGGGCTCATAGGAACTCATTGCGTTCAATGAATTCACAGGACTCAAATTTCTATTTGAAATTTCTATATAAATATGAAATTATTTCAAAATTAAGAGCTTAAAACACTGGGGGGGCAGTTAAATAATAAGGATACAACAGATATTCATTACCAACCACCCACTTGAACAGTGCATTACCATTACTTTAGAAAGCTTCAAAGCACTCTTTCCAAACCTCTTCTCTTTCCCTCTCCCATCATAGACAACTACTAACTAGATATTTGTATTTATTATCTCTTTGCTTTTCTCTATAGTTTTAACTACATGTATTTATATCCTCCCAAATATATTGTTTAGTTTTCTGTATTTTGAATGCTATGTAAATGGAGTCATTCTGCATATGTTGTTCTACCACTTGCTTTTTCACTCAACTTTTCCTTTCTGAATTTAATCAATGCAGCTTTTTTTTTTTTGAGATACAGTCTCGCTCTGTTGCCCAGGCTGAGTGCAGCAGCAGGATCTTGGCTCACTGCAACCTCTGCCTCAGCCTCCCAAGTAGCTGGGATTACAGGTGCCCACCACCAGACCTGGCTAATTTTTGTATTTTTAGTAGAGAAGGGGTTTCACCATGTTTGTCAGGCTGGTCTTGAACTCCTGACCTCAGGTGATCCACCTTCGTTGGACTCCCAAAGTGCTGGGATTACAGGCATGGGCCAGTGCACCCAGCTGTCTGTAGCTTTTTTATTTATTCATTGAGGTAGTCATTGTGAATACATTAGAGTTTATTCCATTGTTTATCAACATTTGGTCTGTTCTTAGTTTTGTTTTTTTTTTTTCCCCCAATTACAAACAGTGCTGGTATAAATATTCTTTTACATGCCTCCTGGTAAACAGAAGAATTTCTCTAGGGAATATACCTAGGGGCGAAATTTCTGAGTCAGAGAGTTCAGCTACTTTTTGTATTTACTAAATGATGCCAATTTATTTTCCAAAGTGGTGTAACGATTGCTGCGTATTCTCAGTCACATTGGTATTGTCAGGATTCTTATTTCTTCTGTATGTGGTAAGTGGAAAATGGCATCTGATCATTATGGTTTAAAGTTTTTCCCCAATTTCTAACAAGACCGAACATTTTCCATGTATTTTTGCCATTTCTTTCTCTTCTGTGAAATACACATGTAACGTTTTTGCTTATTGATCAGTTGGATTGTTCATTTTTTTCTTATAGGTTTATAGAATTCTTTGTATATTTTCGAGCTCCATTATTTATGTTGTGAGTAACTTCTCCCAGTTTCTGACACTTATTTTTTACTTTCATTACAGTGTCTTTTATTTTTATTTTTTATTTTTTGAGACAGGCTCTCATTCTTGCCCAGGCTGGCGTGCAGTGGCACGATGATGGTTCACTGCAGCCTTGACCCAGCAGGCTCAGGTGATCCTCACACCTCAGCCTCCCAAGCAGCTGGGATTACAGGTGTGTACTACCATGCCTGGGTAATTTTTAATTTTTTGTAGAGACAGAGTCCTACTGTTTCCCAGATTGGTCATTCCAGTGTATTTTTAGGAACATAAACTTGTCATTTTAATGAGGTTGATCTCATTTTAAGAATCATTTTATTTATAATATATATATTTAAAAAATCTGTATAAGCTAGGAAGTTATAAAATTGTCAACGTGTATTAATCTCTGACTAATTTTGCTTTTCAAGTCTTTAATATACAAGAAATTGGCTTTTATGTGTGATATAAGAGGTCTAATTTTATTTTTTAACACATGACTAATATGTTGTCACCATAACCACATATTGAAATAATTAATATTTCATCCAAGTGTCTGCAATGCCAGCTCTAGGAAAATAAATCAGATTTCTATGCATGTGTAGGTATGTTTCTGGATTCTCTATTCTGTTGCCTTGGTCCATCTATATGTTTTTCCCCCATGCCACACTATCTTAATTGCTATAGCCCTAGAATAATTGTAATATCTGGAAGACAAGATCACTTGTAGGGTTCTTCGTTTTGAGTGTCATATATTTTCTTGGTCCTTGACTTTTTCATATTCATTTTGGGATCCGTTGCCAGGGTTCTCGAGACGCTTATGGAAACTTCCATTTGAATTACATTAAATACATAAAGTCATGTATCTTCAAGTGTATGTTCTTATAGACTTGAGAACATTTTGCAGCCAAATAGATCATATGTAGAGCATTATAATGCATTAGATCATGTGGCATATCAGAGGCAGGGGGTTGGTTTGGTATGAAGTTGCATGAAGCTGGTGGTTCTTTCCCAGCTCCAATATGTCACAATTTAATAACAATATGGAAAGAGATTTTATGCTCAAATTGCCATGAACAGAGTTTTCACCTACAAAGGGTTGTTCCCCAAATCAGGAGATCTCAGGAATTGCGATTACTATTACATGAGTACAATGAATTGCTATTGCAATTCCAATGAAGTTTGTATTTCTGGTGTGCTTAGTACAAAACATTGCAACCTGAAAGCAAATGCTATAGAATATAGCAGTCAAAAAAGTCTTTTGTCTTTAGTACGTCTATCTGTGTCTTCCTATCCATAAAGAATTTGTAATAGTTTTTTAGAACAAAGACTCTTGATCCAGTTCGGAGAGAATGTGTGATGATTATACAAATGTGGGTGCAGGTCAAACATAAAAAATAGGAAGAATGTAGACTCCTCTGCTCTCAGATCAAATTAATATTCCTTTTTTTTTGCAGTTTAATTACGCCTAAATACAAAAGCCATGTGAAGCCCGAAGATACTGGATATATGAGATTTGTCAAGCCATTTTTCCTACCACCAATGCCTGAACATGACCTCATTTATCTTGATCAATGAAGCTCAAGGAAGCATTGCACTTTGGCTTCTGCTTTAAGTTTTGTATGTTGATGTGTATCCCATGTCTTCTAACAATAAAGTGCTATTTTTCTGGCATTAATCACTGTCAAAGGCTTTCTGGTAAATTCCTTAGGCACTCGCCTTGTGGGAAAAGGCATCAGTTTGCCACATCCTAAGAAATGGGTTGTTCGTAATGTTGTGTCATAACTTGATTCTTGTGAGGCACTGGTTGAACACAATAATAGACCAGAGTCAATGACGATACACAGTGGCCAACCCTTAAAAGATGGCTCCAAAAGTTAATTCTTGTTTTCATCTGCCTATAGTGTCAATTCAATTGACAAATAATATGTGACTCTTGGTCATATTAATATGCTTCAGAAAGGGCACCACTTTCAAATCATCTAGGTATTTAATCTAAAATTAGATAACAGCTTCTAGCGGCCTCTAGGTATACGGTAGCCAAACTGGATCCTTGCACTTAAGAAATTTAAAATCTAATACATGAAAAAGCAAGTGAACAAAATAACCTTGATTATCAATCAGACAACTGCATTAATTGAGCATCCATTGGAGATAGAGCAGTGGTCATCAAACTTTTCTGTATGCTTTTTTCCTAAAATAATTTTTGAAAGCTGGATACCTTCTCCTGCTTCTGCTGCCAATGTGGGGGTATCAAAAAGAAAATGCCTTTGAGGGTTGCTATGCAGGCATGATACACAATGCTAATTAATGAAGACTGCTTCAGGTAGGATCAAAAAACATGACTGGTTTATTAGGATGCAAGAAAGCTCAGGTTTGTTCCTTTAAATTCTAGGTTGATTAAACACTAACATTTCAATTAAATGCCTGCATGTGTCAGGTCTTATTGTAAACACTATATACTTTATGCCATTTCAACTTCACAAAAACCCTATCAATTAGGTGCTAGATTTATCCTCATTGTATAGAGAACTAAGGTTACTGGAGTTCAAGTAATAGGGAAGCGAGCATCAACCCCAGGAATTTGGCTCCAGAGCCCATATTAACAACCACTGTATTCTCCTAACCCTTTCAAAGTCAAGGACTGTCTCTTCTGTGTGGTCATCAAAACACTTTTTGTCCGGAACCTAGAGGCATCCTTGAGTCTCTGTTTCCACAGAGATTTGTATGTTTCAGATGGGAAGGGCTGCTCCGGTGTTCTGGACGTGGCCTCCAAGGATGTTTTGTATGTGCTGCATTTTCTTTTCTTTTTTTTGAGACAGAGTCTCACTTTGTCACCCAGACTGGAGTGCAGTGGCAAGATGTGGACTCACTGCAACCTCTGTCTCCTGGGTTTAAGTGATTGTCCTGCCTCAGCCTCCTGAGTAGCTGGGATTACAGGCACCTAGTATCATGCCCGACTAATTTTTGTATTATTAGTAGAGACAAGGTTTCACCATGTTGGCCAGGATGGTCTCAAACTTCTGATGTCAGGTGATCCGCCCACCTCGGCCTCCCAAAGTGCTGGGATTACAGGCGTGAGCCACCACGCCTGGCCGGGTGTGCTGCATTTTCAGCATGTATACAAAGTGTCTCCTCATGGGGCTGATGTGTGGGAGCAGGGAAGCCAAGCTCACTTTCCAGAACCCAAAAGGGCAAAGTGACATCATAAAATTGTCAGAATGTCCCTTGACGCAACCTCACCTGTTTGTAGCATCATGTCCTTGGTGAGCCCTTCTTCTGTTCTGGACATGAAGGCGTCACCCAAAAGTCAATCTGACCCGCAGAAGAAAAGAAAAGAGGAAAAGAAAAAGCCAGGGAACCGTAGCTCTTTCACCAATTAAAAAATACCTTTGGCCATTATAGGTGGCTCACGCCTGTAATCCCAGCACTTTGGGAGGCCGAGTCGGGCGGGTCACGAGGTCAAGAGATTGAGAGGAGCCCGGCCAACATGGTGAAACCCTGTCTCTACTAAAAATACAAAAACTAGCGGGGCGTGGTGGCAGGTGCCTGTAATCCCAGCTACTCGGGAGGCTAAGGCAGGAGATTGTTTGAACGTGGGAGGCGGAGGCTGCAGTGAGCCGGGATCGTTCCATTGCACTGCGGCCTGGCGACAGAGGGAGACTCAGTCTAAAAAAAAAAAAATTAACTGAAGATAGAATCAAGTTCTTTTTGAAGCAAAAACTGCATAGTCACAGCTGTTAGTAGGGAAAAAAAAATCTAGAGAATCAAACACTTGTCCTCGTAGGTTTTCATTACTCTTGCCTTGGGACCAGATTCTCTCATTAGATTAAAATAAATGTTTTCCATCATGACCAAAAAATGTTTTATACAAATTCCATTTCCGAGAACTCTGTGAATGAAATGGAAACCCCCTTTTCTGGTTGCGGGAAAAAACTGAACCAAAACAAACCCCACAACCTCCCAGCTCCTTCTTTCTTAGGTACCCCCTGGTTTTGCTAGGTGGCGCCATAGGCTAATGCATGGGTCTTCCTCGGCTGCCCGGGCGGCCTCCTTCGCTGAGGCGGGAACAAAGCTTTCTGCGGCTCCCTTGGAGTTTAAAATTCTCAGACCAGCCCATGGGAGGTGAGAGCCATTTGCCAGACTCTGGCCTCTGTCGTGCTAGGAGCTGCCCCCTCCCGTTTCCTGATTGATCACAGCTGGTCATGAGGGATTGTTGGCCACGCGCTTTAGCAGCTCCTGAGGGAAGTTCTGGGGGATTTTAAACTTGATCCTAAATATTGTGTTTCTGTTTATCTAAGTTTCCTAAAAATTGTTCATGAATTTGGGGAGGAAGGCTCACGCCCATATTGAAGAGTGAAAGAAAGGGACAATAATTCAAAGGTTTGCACCAACTCCGTCCCAATCCCCTGCATAAGGTCAATGCGTGGGGCAATCCCAATCACTGTCCTTCTTGAGACCCCGATGTTCCCCATCCTCGGCAGGGGCCAGGACAACCTTTCATGGAAGGCCCTGTTGTAGGAGGGGCGGCACAGGTCCCACAAGCCCTGTGGAGTTTGGAGGACACCGTGGCACCTACTGACTTAGCAGAGAATCCCCTTTCCCACCCTGCGAGAGGCCCGAAGCTCCAAATTACTGACTTCTTTGCCTTAAAGCATTAGAGACTCTCCAAACGCAAATAAAGGCTTTACTTGGAAACGTTAATCCATTGCAAAATGGCACAGCTCGGAGAGATCCCCAGGGAGGAGCTGGTGATGGACAGGGCGGGGCGGCGAGGGCTGCAGGGAGGAAGAGCAGAGCACTGGAGTGGAGGCGACCTCACTGCCTCGGGGCCTGCGTGAGGGACCACGGCTTCCTTTCGCCTGCAGGGTCTGCAGCCTGGGGGTCCGATCCGTGATGGCCAAGGCCGCATGCCCCAGAGAATGTGGATTTCAAATACCGTGCTGATAGCTGCTTAAACACCCACATGTTAGTCCGCCCGTGGGTGCTGGTTGGGGTTCAGACACATTCCTATCCGCTGAAATCTGCGTCATGGTGAGGGGCAGCCCTGGCAGTGGCCGCGGGTGCTTGTTGGGGACACAAGAGGGAGGAGGAGCCTCAGCCAGGTGGAAGATCATCCATATATTTCAAGAAGGAAGCTTTGTAAACATGCAGACTTGTACAGCACAGGAGACTCAAATAGGAATGCCCTACACATTGCAAGTCAGAGGACAGTAAGATTCCAGAAAATACACAGAAGGGAGGAAATGGGTAAATAATGTATTAAAATCAAAACGGGAAGAACAGCTTTTAAAACTTGACAAAAAACATATTTATACATACAGATTATATATTAATATACATAGTAATGTATATATGTCATATAGATATATATTTATAGAGAGAGAGTCACAAGAAGACAAGGAGAAACACAAATACCAAAATTAGAGAGAGAAGAAGCTGGAAATAAAAACATGTATACCTATGGATTTTCGTGACTATCTTTTGATTTCACCTCTGATACTCCTCCCAAAAGCATTTATTTGAGCAATTGTAGGAATGTCTATGATGCCATGTTCATGTCAATATCTCTGTTTCAACCTTGAGGAATCTAAAGGCCCTTCCTGCATTTATCTCTGTCACAGGAACAATGCTTCTTTTGGCAGTAAACATCAGTATACTTAAGTGCCATGAGTCATATTTTCAATTTTTAATTAAATCATGGTCTAGCTAAGGTTTGATTTATTTTGGCCTGAATTAATTTAGACCCTGGTCCACATAAATTTACATAGTTTATTTAACACAGCTCATGAGTGCACAAATTGTAAAATCCCTTACACAGATAGCTACAGTGTAGATTGTAAAAACCACCCCTTTATCCAGCAAGGAGTGGTAGAATATAATTTCTGGGAGTGGCGTTAACTTTATTCTTAAAACTAGCATCACAAAGGAAATGTGTTGTATTCCTAAATAAAGACATTTATGAGATCATCTAAAGATACTGCATCCCATATGTTTTCACTCTAAGAGTTCGAGTGATATGGTAAAGCCTCATTAAGTGGTGCTGATGCGTGCTTTTTTCTTTCTTTCCCAGAATGCTCACAGAAGGTCATAAATCTATATAGTAGGCACCCTGCAAAAAGCTCATCTGCCGCACTCAAATATAGTAAATACTGTTTAAACAGCAGAAGTGTGAGTCATACCGATATCATTTTCCTAGAATTCTGATAAAAAAGCATCATGGCTAATTAATGTTCCCAAGAAAGAGTCACAGCTTACAGGAAATGAATTGGAAGGTGACAGGAAGAAAGGGTGGGGAGCTCAGAACGCTCTGGCTCATGATTGTTGGCGAGATCCTTGTTCCTGCAGCCAGGAATTGACAGCAATCACAAGGAAGCGAATAAATCACGCTACACAATGAAACTCAGATTTGACCAGACTGGAAATGCAGGGATGGAGAGACACAGAAAAGATGGAGAGGAGGGAAGGATGACAGGAGATGCTGGCCAGAGGGTTGGGGGGTGAAGACTGGGGTTCCGTGGAGAATGGCCGAGGGAACAGCACTGAAACCCCCTCTGCTATTGATTTGGTCTGGGCCTTGCAGTTAAGTTGTTTTTGTGAGTTTGATGTTTTATGGCACTTCTGAATGTTAAATGTGATTGGATGAGCACAGTTGGCAATTCAGCATTCATGACTCAGTTGAACTTGCAGCCTATAGCAGGACATCTTGTAACCCTCAGAAGAGAAAGTGAGTCAGACACATTTTCTGCAAGCATCAAATTTGCCTTGTGGTAAGAAAGAATGCTCCCCACACAGGTGTGTGGAGTGGAGCATAGATATTTGCCCTGCTGCCCTCCAGGACCTGGGGGCCGGGTGGAGGTGGGAGGAGCCAAGACCAGTCCAGCATGGCTGCTTTCTTGTCTTCAGCTGATTCTTTACATTCGGTTCCAGCCCCTTCATTTCCAAACAAGCCATCAGGACACAAGGTCCATCAGAGAATTCTTTTTTTCTCACGAATGGTTTGATAAATAGAATACACTTGCAAAGGTCTGAAAACCAAATTAATTTTCATTACATGCGTAATGAACTTATTTGTCAGACAGAAAACAGTATTCTTCCAGGAAATCTGGAAAGAGTGGGCATCATACTTCTAGCAATTCCTGAAAATCCTCATGTATTATTAATTTTCCTGGAGGGAGGGACTATGAGAGCTATTGTTGGTTTGCAACACCAGAAGTTTAGCTTTGTCTCAAGAAGGTATACTTAAACTTCTTCCTAAAAATGCCATTTTGATGTGTCTTATTGCACTTTTGACAGGTGTTTGGGGGTGGGGAAGAGATGACTACTGAATAATCCAATCAAATATCAGGTATTGCAAATCCCTAAAGCTTGGGACAATTTGAGCTGACCCCAAGGAATCAGAACGCCTTAGCAGAACTTTCTTCCCTGCTCTGTGCCCCAGCAGGGGGCTGATGATCCCATTGTGCATGCAGTGAGAAGAAAAGTTGGGTTTTAGTAAGAATCTAAGTACTGTTTGCCAATCCATCAGCAAACACTGGAAAGTCCCATTTGCACGTGATATTGTTTTTGTAAAAACGATGGCTTCACTGAATGGAAATAAGAAGTCAAAAAAACCTGAGTAACATTTACATTTTTTCACCGGAGTCGAGGCTTATGCTCAAAACCCAGCTCCACAACTAACTAGCTGTTTGGGTATGGACAAATCATGTTATTTCTTCAAGTCTCCGTTTCCCAGGGGACTGGGCTTTTTAATCAGTGCAAGCCTGCTCAGCTCTAAACTATCTTCTAAATTTCTTTTACTGTATTTTGGATATATCCTGGAAATGCAGGGTGAGTAATTGATTTTTCCAGATCTCCCACTATCGTTTATAGAGTATATACTGTAGTTTTTTTTTTAGACAGGGAAGTTACTGTATCACTACGTTTTGGTTTTTTTTTTTTTTTTTTTTTTTTGAGATGGAGTCTTGCTCTGTCGCCAGGCTAGAGCGCAGTGGCGCAGTCTCGGCTCACTGCAACCTCTGCCTCCCGGGTTCAAGCGATTCTTCCGCCTCAACCTCCCGAGTAGCTGGGACTACAGGCGCGCCCCAAACGCCCGGCTAATTTTTGTATTTTTAGTAGAGACGGGGTTTTACCACATTAGCCAGGGTGGCCTCGATCTCTTGACCTTGTGATCCACCAACCTCGGCCTCCCAAAGTGCTGGGATTACAGGCGTGAGCCACCGTGCCTGGCCATCACTACGTTTTTTAGAGTAAAAATGTATTTTTAATGATACGAAAAGGCCTCAACCTTTTTAAATATTCATAGGCAGCAGAGCCAGCCTTGGCCTTTGTAGGTTCATCTTAAAGAGTAGACATCATCACTGAAGTCGAGTTGCCAGTAATCTGACAGAAACAATACTAATCTGCATCTAACTTAGATCTATGCAGAACAAAATGGCATTCTGAGAGGTCAAATTTGGGTAAGGATAGTTGGAGAAGGGATGGAGTTATGCAAGGAAACCGGACAGGCCCTCCCTGAGCTGGAAGGATGTTCTTGGCCAAGCAGGCAGTCACTTTCTTGCTGAAGCCTTACTAGCGCCCTCTTCTGCTCTCATTTTCTGCCTTGGTAATTGTTTTCACATAGATGCTTTATGGCCTAGTAATCTACTGAACAGCTGCGGTCATGTCCTGTCCTGGATAGAGGGAGATACTCTTCTTCTTAAATTCTGTTTGGATCCCAACTTCTCTCACTTTTCTTGAAGTTAATATTGCAATGCCTAACAGGACTCTTTTTCCAAGGCTTCTGTAAAGTCTAATAGCTTCACAGAACATTGGAAGGGTGATGAAACCAGACAGCTTGCTCTCTTTTACTGCCATAGGTGCAGACCTCTACACTTAGGGATGTGAGTGTGTGTGTGTGTGTGTGTGTGTGCACGCGCCTGTGCATGCTCGCACGCACACACACACATATGTATGGGGCAGGGCAGGGAAGGGAGATTTATGGGAGAGAGAGCTTCCTGGGCATTGGAAAGGTGTCTGTGATGGCTAGTTTTATGTGTCAACTTGGAGAGTATTTTTGGATAAATTTAACATTTATACTGATGAGCATTAATTGCAGATTTCCCTCCATAATGAGGGTGGGTCTTAGCCAATTGAAGGCCTAAATAGGGCAAAAAGACCAGTCTCCTCAAGCAGGAGGAATTCTCCTGCAGACCTCCTTTGGACTTTATCTGCACCGTCAGCCCTTCTGGGGCCTGAGCCTGCCGGCCCACACTATAACAGCCTGCATAACTGTGTGAGCCAATGCCTTATAATACATCTCTTTATATATCTACATGTATCTCCACCTCATTGCTATGTCCCCATCCAGTAGGTCTGTTTCTCTGGAGAACCCTGATTACTCCAGAGTCTTTTATGAACTTCCCTATTTCCTAACTCTTCTCTCTTTACATCCTACAGTTGTTTCTCTTAAGTCTTCATCCCCCTGTTATTGCAGGTGGGGTTCCCTGGGAAGCAGACTCTGAATACAGTTAAGAGCACAGGATGTTTATCAGGCAGTGCCCTTGGGATCAACATCTGGTTAAAGGATGGAGCAGAGTAGGATTGGGATGAAGAAGTAGAACTTCGAAGTAACCAATAGCAACCTCAGCCAATCGCAAGAGGAGCTCTGGAGCTTACATGGCTTGCCAGACTTGTCCCATGATGGGCTGAAAGGCAGGCACCTATGCGCCAACCTCAATCAGTATCAAATGAGGGCTGCATGTGGGGCAACAAGCCCTTGGCCCTGGCAGCTCTCTGCAGCTAAGGCAGTCCTGAAGGACAGGTGGGGCAATGCGGCCTTCCTGCATGTGGAAGCTGGGTGGTGCGTCTTCATGTCCACCACGCCTTAGCTGGAGACTGTTGTCCACCAGTAGACATTTCCCTCACTTTTAACTCCGTGATGATTATCTGGATGCTTAACTGTCCTGAATAAGGACAACACTTCCCAACCTCTCTTGCAGCTAGGCGTGGCTCTGCAATTCCCCTTTAGGCAATGGGATATTAGCAGAAGTGTGTGTGCAAGTTCCACAGTGTATCCTTAAGTGGAAGAGTAGGTGTTTTTCTTCTCTTCTTTTCCTACTTACGTACCGGAAGACAGATGTAAAGACTGGGGCTCCAGCAGCCACCTGGACCATGAAGTTACCTTGGAAATGGAAAGTATATGTGACATAAAGACAGAGAAGACTCTGCCCCGTGGATTATTTACTAGCCCAGCTCTGGCTACCTCCAGATCTCTTGAACATGAGAGAGACATAATCTTTCTTGTTTAAGTCACTCTTACTCAGGAGTTTTCTGTTTCTTACAGCTGAAACCAATTCTGATATATAGATACTCCCTGACTTATGATGGTTTGACTTACAGTCTTTGGACCTTAAGAGGGTATGGAAGTGATATACAATCAGCAGAAAGAAGTAGGATACTCTCTTGTGATGCTGGGTGGTGCCAGTGAGCTGCAGCTCCCAGTCAGCCACGTGATCACAAGAGTTAACAACCAATGCTCTGCTGTGTACCGTATTCAGTAAGTTACATGAGGTGTTCAACACTTCATTATAAAATAGGGTTTGTGTCAGAAAACATTTCCCCAGCTATAGGCTAATGTAAGTGTTCTGAGCACGTTTAACGTGAGACTAAGCTGCAGTGTTCAATAGGTTAGGTGTATTAAATGCCTTATGACTTATGATATTTTCAACTTAATGACTAGTTTATCAGGAGGTAACCCCACTGTAAGTCAACGAGCATCTGTATCCTCTCATAGCCCTTCCTCTACTTCTTCTGTTAAGATAAAGCCCACCACTGCATAGAAAAATAATCAAGTTCTACACCATTTGGTCCTTTCTAGTGTCTTGAAACGTCAGTTATCATCTACAGTGGTCTTTCTCCTCAGCCTGTGTCTGCTACGCTGGCCTCTGAGACCACTGGCTGGGAGAGGGGGTGATATACATATAGGACTCAGCTTTGACCAGTGGGAAAGAATAAAGGGGCTTCTACTCTGACCTGTGACTAGTTCTGTCTCTGAATCTCCAAAATTAAAGTCATCTTATCATAACAAAGATTAGTTTCCTTCTAAATATACACATTTGGTTTGCATGAAAAACTCATATTCCTTCTATTTGCATATATTTGGCTCTATTTCATGCAAACTAGGGCTGCAAACCCTCTAATAGTATCAAACCCCGTTTTTAGTGCTATAAACCCTTTAATGGTATCAAAACACATATCAAACTGGGTGCTTTCTCAGTTTTTAGTGCTGTAAACTCTTTGGAAGGGACCCAGCTTCTCCTTGCCCTGGGTTACATTGTCGTATTGTTTTACCTTCACTGACAAAGAAGTGTTTCCACCCAAATGCCTTTCCCTGTCCTTAGAATAAGGGTGGGTGATGGAATAAATCCCACTTGCCTTTGCATTCCAAACCTGGGGCAACCTGGAGAAAGACTGAGGGCTGGGAAGAGTGGAGGTAGAAAAAAAGAGGAAACATGGAGAAGGGGAGGCAGAAAGGCATCTGTGACCTGTTGTGGGGACAGCCTCTCAGACAGCCTCATGATCTTCACACCCTGGTATCTGTGCCCTCATCCCTTCCCCTGAGCATGAGTAGGCCCTGCAGCTTACTTCTAATCAACAGAATACAGCAGAAGTAATTATATGTAGGTGACCACAATTTATACAATTGTAATTCCTACCTTGTGAGGAGACCCCCTCCTCTGCTGCCTTTGAAGAAGAAAGCTGCAGGATAGTGAGCTGCCCACAGAGAGTACAGTGTGGCAAGGAGCTGAGAGTCGGTCTGACCAACAGCCAACAAGAAACGGAAGCCCTAGGTCCTATAACTGCAAAGAATTGAAGGCTTCAGCAACCTGAATGAGCTCAGAACTGGGTGCTTTCTCAGTTAAGACTGCCACCCCAACTAACACCTTGATTACAACCTAATGAGATCCTAGGTAGAGGATTCCTGACCCATAGAAACTGTGAGATAATAAATGTGTGTTGTTTTACGCTAGTAAACTTCCGGTAATATTGCTACACAGCAGTAGATAATTAATACATTCATAATAAGGACTTTGGCCTTAGAAAGGGAAAGAAAATGCAAATTTGTTTGATGAAGACTTTTGAGAGCAAAGTAACTGTGCTCTGGAGGACTGGTATGGATACACAGCAGGTGAGAATGATGTTGTTCTACACTGTGCTAACAAGAGAGAAAAGGCAGAGAAAGGGGATAGTCAGTCGATCTCTTAGAGTAGGGGGATTGAAGCAAAACAGAAGTCGATATTTTATAAAAATGACCAGCATGGGGTTCGAATCATGGCTAGAGGAGGTGGAGGCTGTGGTGCTGGTGGTGAGATGTTAGAAAAATTTCTGCCCTGATATTTGGGGGTGGCAGCAGGTGAGAGATACAAGGATGCTTCACAGGCCAGAGCTTCTGAGATGGGTCCCCATCTGGTTCCATGTGCTCTGTGTCAGAAGGCCTGTGCTCGAGTCCCAGATCTATGGCACATGAACTGTGTGCTCTTGGCCAATTGACCGTATCTCTCCAGTTTTTAGTTTCCACAACTGTAAAGTGGGGTTAACTATAGTACTAGTTAATAGGATTATTGCGTTGGGTCAATGAGGTAATGCATGAAAAGTGTCCAGCCTGGCATATAGTGAAGGCCTAATCAATGAGATCTTTAAAAAAGTAATGACTGAATGAGGAGTTTAAAAAAAATGTGGACAAGTTGAGGCTTTCCAAGTACTTACAGTATTTGGGGAAAAATTGGGCAAGCTCAATTCAAATCACCTTTTTGAATTAAAATTACCTGGTGTGCTTTAGAATGTATTGATGCTTGGGCCCTACCTCTGGAGATTCTGATTTAATCAGTCTGGGTATGGCTTGGGCATTAGAACTTTGAAAAATTCCCCAGGTGATGTTAATGTGCAATCAAGCTTGAGCATCACTACTTTGGCCCTTTACCTATTTCTTAATGGTGGCCCCTAATTGTTTTAGGTGCATCTGTTTTGTTTATCCAGCTAGATGGCAAGTCCTTGTGGACTCACCTGTGTGTTATCATCTGTGGGCTGGCAGAGTAAGGGGCATGGGGAGCCAGAAGCCAAAGAGCTTGGGTTCTCATCTCAAAGAGCCTATATACATCTTACATATATTTTTTGATGTCTCGTGTCTCTCTAAAAAAACTGGCTGTGGGGCCCATGGCCAGGGTCATCATCATGCACGAGATACTGCTCCAAGTACGTTGCCTGCATTCATTCATTTATTCCACCAGGCCGATGAACCGGTTCTATTATCAGCCTCAGAGCTAACAATCATACAGAGAAGTTAAGTAACTTGCCCAGGGTCACACCACTGTGCTTCTGACTATGAGTGCAGCAAGCCTGAGCTCCCACCATGACCCACTCCACCCTCCTTGGCCTGCCATGAGGCTGGTCTTAATTCTGTTCATCTCCAATGAGAAGCTAGATTGTCCTTGAGTCCCTCCCAGCTCTAATGTTCCCAGTTCTGCCGCCCCCGCCAGCACCTAGCAGAAACATCACATAGACGGTGGTCTGGTGCTGTTCACTTGGGGATTGATTGTTAAATGAAGGAACTGATTTCAGACTACAATGAGCACAACAGAGGAAAGAGGGCAGACAGTTGGAAGCCATGACCTGGGAGGGAGGCTCTGCTTGGAAAGGTGACCAGGTTTAAAGGGATGAGGCAAGAGGAACTGTTGTGCCTTGCTTTGTGCTTTTGGCCCTTGGGTTAGCTGAGTGAATGGGCAGAGGGATGTGTCAGTTAGCCAAAGTCTACTTTCACTGAGGGTGTGGAAAACTGACTATCCCTGCATAAAATAAGTGCCAGGAATTTGGACAAATCAAGCCCAACAGCTAGAGAAAAGATGAAAAAGCCTCTGGAATGGATGTGACCCAAAAAGTAAAAAAAAAATTCTCCATGACTGGAATTTTCCACGGCCACTGGGTGTTAGGCTGGTGATGTCTGACGTTCAACTTTAAGTTGATGGCTGCGCTGTTCTGTGTGGTAATAATCCTTCATTAGCACTTAAACTATCCATGAAAGTCTGCTGCACACAGTCTTTTGTTAGTGGTGCTTTGAGGGAATGAAGTGATAGGGATGGTACAGTGTTGGTCACGGAGAAAAATAATGAGGAAGACAGATGATGCTTGCAGGAGACAGCATGGAGAGCAGAGAGAAAATGTGTAGGGGAAGCAGGAAGCAGTGTCAGTGGAAACACGAGCCCCTCAGGAATCCTCAGATGTGTTGGCTGAACATGAGACTTAAAGTTAATTGAATAGGTCAGGCAACAGTAAGATCCTGAAGTCTGAGGCGACTGGGATACCCGGGAGGCCAAGATGTGGGTTATTCAAGGTAAAAGAAGAAACTAAGAGGAAAGGTACAAAATGTGATTTCCCCAGTGAAACGGAGAGTAATAAAAAAAGACACTTCTTAATCTGCGTGGGCTTTAAGAAAAAGAAAAACGCTGAGGGAATGCCTTCATCCACGCAGGTGTTAGATGACATAGCCCACCTCAGATGTTCCTCAAGTCCCATATATGCCCTAAAGATCTCCAGTTCTGGTGAAAATTGGAATTATGGGGACTTTTCAGAACACTACTGTCTGGTCCCACTGCAGGAAAAGAGGCTGATATCTTTGGGTCAGCAGATTTCCTGTTCACGGGACTTTTAAAAGCTCCTTAGGGCTGGATACAGTGGCTCATGCCTGTAATCTTGGCACTTTGGGAGGCCAAAACGGGAGGATTGCTTGAGGCCAGGAGTTTAACTTGAGACCAGTCTGGGTAACATAGCAAGACCGTAATTCTTTTAAAAAAAATTAGCTGGGTGTGGTGGCATGGGACTGTAGTCCTAGCTACTGGGGAGGCTCAGGTAGAAGGATCTCTTAAACTCAGGAGTTTGAGGCTGAGGTGAGCTAAGATGGTGCCACTGCACTCCAGCCTGAGTGAGAGTGAGACACTGTCTCTAATAAAAAAAAACAAACGCACAAACAACAACAACAACAAGAAGAAATAAAAGCTTCTCAGGAAATTTGCTGTGCAGCCAAAGTTGGAACCCACTGCCCAGAGCGCAATGCAATGAACACACACCTTGGGATAGGTGGGGGCCGGCAACTCTACAGAAAGGCTTGAGAAAGAAAAATAAAACTCAGGACCCCAAAATCACTAAGCCAAAGGGAAAGGCCAGGCTGGGAACTGCTTAGGGCAAAGCTGCCTCCCATTTTATTTCTCAGATAGCTACTAAGATAAAAAACTTACACACCTCTTCCACACTTTGCCCACAAGGAAATTAAACTCAAATTTATCCCTCTGTGACAAATGCCTTTGTCTCAGACAAATATCTCACCCGAGACAAATGGACTTCTGATTGCTTCCTTTGCCCTGTTGTTTAATGCAACCATTTATCTTTTATCTACCTATGACCTGGACCCTTCCCACTTCGAGGTATCCCGCCTTTCTGGACCAAGCCAATGTACATCTTACATATATTTTTTGATGGCTTGTGTCTCTCTAAAATGTATAAAACCCAGATATGCCCCGACCACCTGCAGCACATGTCATCAGGACCTCCCGAGGCAGTGTCATGGACGTGCCCTTAACCTTGGCAAAATTAACTTCCTAACTCGATTGAGGCTTGTCTCAGTTACTTTTGGTTGACAGGCTTTAAGCCTCAACATTTTCACATTTCTCAGTTTTAAACTTATTCATTGGTCACATTGTATTAGGTGAGTATAAGAAAGTTAATGATAGAAACATTAATATTAGTTATAATATTCATACTGATACGGGAGGGCTGGGAAGGGAGAGTGTGGTCCCTTTAAATGATTCAGAACCCGGGAAGGGAAGCGCTGGGTAGAGAAGGGCGTGGTCCCTGGCTAGGGCTCCACCCACCCGGACCTAGGGGAGGACAGGCACTCTTCCCTTCCTGCCCAAATGTTGTATTTTTCAGGATCACCCTGGCCCACAACACTCCCTTCCTGTGCCTATAAAAACCCCCAGACCCTGCAAGGCAGACACAGATGCCCAGACATTGAGAGGAACACGTCAGTGGAAGAAGACACAAGCGGTGGCCGGCAAGAGGACATGGAGGGGAGTATGCCGGCGGCAGAGCACATCCGCAGATGCCTGCACCCGGGCAGGCCATGGTGGAGTTTGACTGGGCAGTTGGAGGAGAGTCTGGGCCACTGCAGCCGACTCCAGGGGAAAACCATCTCCCTTCTGGCTCCCTCATCTGCTGAGGGCTACTTCTACTCAATAAAATCTTGTACTCATTCTCGGAGCCCATGTGTAATCCAGTTCTTCTTGTACACCAAGGCAAGAAACCCCGGGTTACAGAAATCCCTCTGTCCTTGTGATAAGGAAGGGGGTCTGGCTGAGCTAACACAAGACGCCTTCAGATGGCTAAACTAAAAGAGCATCCTGGAACACATGCTCACTGGGGCTTTGGGAGCTGTCAACATTCACCCCCAGACACTGCCATGGAGTTGGAGCCCCAGAGCCTGCCCTTCCTTCTGTATGACCCCTAGAGCGGGACACTGAAGAAGTGAGCCACACTCCCATCACACACCCTTTGAGGGGGACAAGGGAACTTTTCTTGTTTTAATACTAAGAATGTTACCCAGAATAAAGAGTGGGGCTTTCCTTGCATCAAATGCTAGCAGAAATTTCAAGAGAAAACCTGGGGACCACCGTTGTCAGAAGATGCCTTAGGATCTCTCGGCATTTGGATGATGGAGGCAGAGAACATTGGCTCAGAGGTCTTGGGGGGGCTCACTCAGATATCCGCTCTAATATTGGGACTAGAAGTTCATAGCTTTAAGAACAGGAAAGAACTTTAGAAACCATCCAGGTAAACTATGTTGTTAATATATATATATATATATATTTTTT
This sequence comes from Cebus imitator, assembly GCF_001604975.1. NCBI lineage: Eukaryota > Metazoa > Chordata > Mammalia > Primates > Cebidae > Cebus > Cebus imitator. The sequence goes on along the minus strand of NW_016107659.1, from coordinate 849,193 downwards.
TTTAACGGAGGCTCCAAGAAATAAAGTATCTGACCCAGGAAACCCAGCCATTTAGCTGCAGAACCAGAAGTAGAGTGGAATCTTTGAATGACTGGGCTATTACCTCCCTACCCTTCAGATGCAAGGGTTGATACTCAAGTGCCCTTAGGAGCAATAACCTGATTTAAATTCACACTCAAGTGTCCATGACTAACATAAAATGTTTTCTTTCCAGGAGGTAATTGATAGCTGAGTGGAAGGCCTTAAACTTAGGAACCTGAACAAGAGGGGAGAGAGGAAAATGTCAACACTGATGGGAAAAGTCAAAGAAGCCTAGCTGGGGAGGCGAATGAGGGCAGAGAGATTCCATGGCGTAGGCTCGGGCTTCAGAGATGAACATGAGGCAGACCCTCCCGGGACATGGGAAGTAGAAGAATGACTTTATGTTGAACATGTTTTCAAATGCATACATATTAAATTAACAAGTGCCAAAAACCACCCACCCACCCACAGAGGAAGCCCCCAAAGCCTGGCCCCAAATGACTCAACCCCATAATCAAGAATCTCTTGCATTAAGGCTATTTCTACTATTTCCAAATGGTTTTCAGTGATATTCAGAGTCAACAGGAAATTAATCAGCAAGTAGAAAATTGAAAGAAGATCTGCATCTTGCTGCAGGAGTCATTAAAATAAAAGCAGATTTGGCAAAATGGCAAGGTGAGTTTTTTTTTTTTTTAATCTCTCTCTTTCCGTGTTACTTAATAAGTTGGAGATTGCAAAACTAAAGATCCAAGGAACAGAGGCTCCTTGGAGAATAGGGTACACACTGTCCTAAGCCCTGTACCCCTCTGCTGAGCACGCTAGCCTGGTCGCCATCCAAATAGCTCTCTCTGCTGTCTCAAAAAGCCCCTGGAAACCCGACCACGCTCTGACACGGTCTATTTAAAACTCCCTGGATACATCATAAGCCACATCTCTGTCTTGTATTGTTTCACTTGCCTCTCCCCTCTAAGCTCTTGGGGGGAAAAGCATTTTTTTTTCTTTTCTTTTCTTGTTTTGGAATGATTTTGTTTATTATTCTAAGCCTGGGTGGAGAATGTACTTCCTTGCTTATCATGCAGTTATGTAGAAATATAAAATACTAATAATACCTGGATGCGGTAGAGAACATAAAACTCTGCCTATCATATAACCTTTGCTCTGCCATCCTGAGTATCTGGGGAAACAGCTTCCCTCGGTCTTCCTTATTATGGCAACAAAAACCCCAAGACCCTAAATAAAGAGCTGATACATAGGTTGATGGAGAGAAAAAAATCTTTTTCCTTTCACTAGTTTCTAACCTACTGATCTTAAAAAGTTTCCTTTCTTTACCTGACCCAAAGTGTTTGTGAAGAGAATGGATACTGAGTCAATGCACTTACTCTGGGTTCTCAGTTAAGACCATTGGGGTTACAAACAGCAGAATCCAGCTCCAGTTGGTGTGAGCAAAGCGGGAAATTCATTGGAGGATCATTAGAGTTTCTCACAAAACCCAAAGGTAGCATTTGGGGGCCATGCTCTTGGTTTTCTAGCAGACAGCTTGGGGGAAATTTTTCGTGGCAATCCCCAAATAGAGCCATCTTTTGATTAATAGCAAACTAGAAGAAACTCTACCTGTTCCCGTAGCATAAAACTTTCTTGCAGATTTGCAGATGCACTATCGAACAATCTTTCTTTGGACATGTCCAGGGACAAAGAAAGTACGGTGTCTTAGGAGCTGCTCACTCCATTTTTAAAAGCACATCTAAGTATTAGAAAATCCATACATGCATCTGTCTGAATTTTACCTTCATTGGTCCAAACTCTGCCTTTGGGAGCCATAGAGACCAAGTTTCTCTCCCATATGACAACTCTTAAAAAAGTGATTTGAAGAACATGATTATGCTGCTTTGAAGTCTTTTCCTTGAGGTCATCAATAAATGCTGCCCATGCATTCATTATAGCCTCTTTCTGATTTCTTTAAAATGATAGAATCAATAACTCAGTTGTGGATGGAAGATGGGCCTGGGAGACTTTATACTGCATAATCTTTGAGTCTATCCAAAAGAAGGACTTTCTCAGGGTACTCAAGGTTTTATTCAGCCTTCCTTTACAGACATAACAGTATTGATCAGTGGTGACATCTGCTTTGAGGAACACATGTTACCTGCTGGAAATAAATGGCTAAAGGAACTAAAACTTACCAACTGGTTGCTCTGGAGCAACGAAGATCTAATTGGTAATCTTTGGCTATTCTCAAGGCTAATGGTATATTTATTAAATCTATCAGCCCCTTTATATCTCCTTGATGTGGTTTGGCTGCTTCTCCACCCAAATCTCATCTTGAATGTAGCTCCCATAATTCTCACATGTTGTGAGAGGGACCTGGTGGGAGATAACTGAATCATGGAGGCGGTTTCCGCCATACTGTTCTCATAGTAATGAATAAGTCTCACAAAATCTGATGGTCTTATAAGGGGAAACCCCATTTGCTTAGTTCTCTCATTCTCATTTGTTTGCCAGCACATAGATGGGCCTTTTGCCTTCTGCCTCCCCAGCCACGTGGAACTGTGAGTCCGTTAAACGTCTTTTTCTTTATAAATTGCCCAGTCTTGGGTATGTCTTTATCAGCAGCATGAAAACAGACTAACACACTTCTCTTTTCAAGACTAAATGTACTCTATTTTTTAATTTAATTCATATCACTTAACAAACATTTGCAGAGCACCAACTATTTTTGAGGAACTTTATACTAGTTGTTGCAATAACAGATAAAGGACACGATTGCTATCTTCAAAGAATTCATAGTGAAATGAAAATAGGAAGCTGAGTAAACAGATGATTTTAAGCTAGGATAAGTGCATGACAAAGGCATAGATAAGGACCATCAGCAGTGTGCAGGAGGATAGGGACTCAACCAGGGTGGGAAGGGTCCAGGGATAGGGAGCTCAGGGAATGCTGCCTAGATTACCAAAAGTGGTGGCTGAGATGAGTCTCGGAAGATGAGTAGTAATTAGCTGGATGAAGAAGGGTGGGTATGGGAGGAGGGAGCGTAGAGAGGCAGAGGTTTGTGTTTGCAATGCTGTGGAGGAGTTGACATACGGTTTGTTCACAGCATGGCTGAACATGGAATACGAGAGCCAGAGTAGCAAGACAAGAGCTGACGTAGGACAGATACGTGTGGGCTGTAATGAGGGCTGTTTAGCTGCCTAACAACCCACCTTCAAAACCTAGTGACTTCAGACAATACACCTTTAGTATTGTTCACGAATCAACCAGTCAGCTGCAAAGCTCTGGTGAACTGGCTGGGGCTTGTGTGATCACCACTGGGCTTACTCATGTCTCAAAGGTCAAATGGCAGATTGGGGGCTGGCTGGTCTTGGGTGGCCTCACTCACATGTTGGCAGTTGACTGGCTGTTGGCTGGGTGAGAAAGCAATATGTTTGTTTCTCGCTGTACATCAGGCTAGGCTGAACTATTTTATACAGAGTTTCCAAAGTGGAAGAGTGGAAACAGACAGGCCACCTCAGACCTAGGCTTGGAGCTGGCATATCATAACTCTGCCACATTTTATTGACCACAGCAAGTCACAAGAGCACTTCAGATTCAAAGGACAAGGGCATAGACTACCTCTTGATAGCAGGTGCTGTAAGGTCTTATTGCAAAGCCTCTCTATATAGGAAGGGATGAATAATTGTAGCCATTTTGCAATCAATCGACAATAAGAACCTTAGATGATTGGAGTTTATCTTGACAAGAATGGGGCGAGATCAAAAGGATATTACATTTCTTAACAGTTAATTTTCATTTACACATTAACATTGAAACACACTCTCTATTTAAAAAGAAAAGTATGCCAAATAAGGTTAAAATCTCCTGCTAGCCATGTTCTTGTTGAATAAGATGAGGCAGTAATATTTTTTGGACACCACCTTCCAGATCTTGGGCAGGTTGACATGGACCATTTTCTAGCACCCCTTGCCTCTGGCAGTTCAGTCAACTAGAAAGCCATATAAATCTCCTTATTCCTCAAACCATATTATTTAGTTCCCATAAGGGTCTCTTGGGAAACTTTGTCAACTGCCCCATGATATCCAGGCCCACTATGTCTACAACATTCCTTATTGATTCATGGTCAAGTCAATTAAGCCTGTGAGGAAAAGAGAGTGAGGATGGTCCAATCCAACTTGGCTCTCAAAATCTCCCCTTCCAGGCACTTGCATCTTCTTTAGTAACCCATTTTAGAAGGTTGCTCAAGTTCTATACTGCAGTGACTATTATCTGAGGCATCCACATTGATCCACTTTGTGAAAACTGGGATCCAATTTTCGTCCATCTCCAAAGTTCCTTAAACACAATAAGTTGTTTCATCCAGGGTCCTCCCAGTTCCCAGAGATGAAATTTACAATGGCCCTTAAGCTTAATCTCATCGAGATGGGCCAGGTTCATTGGCTCGCTCCTCTCATGGCTGGATATTCACTTCTCTCAGGCCAGGGAACCTCAGTCTTCTACTTGACAGGTGGAAAAATAAAAAGAGATGTGGAGAAAGGGAGGGAGAAAAAAGGGAGGCAGAAAGAAAAGGAGAGAAAGAAAGAGAGGAGAATTAAATATGTTTCCCTTTTATTTCTGTCATCAATTTATATTGCACCACACACCCTATTTGACTTACCATTAATTGTTTTTAATTTTATGTAGCACTGAATTAAAAATAAAACTTTGGAATGTTATTCTGTAAGTAATCATAAACTTTTAGCAGTGGTTACATTTGGGGAGCGGAAGGGGTAGGTTTCACGGAGACAGGAGATTTCAGGTTTTCCTTTGGTGTTTTTCTCTATTGGTTGAATTCTCTAAACATGCCAAGCAGACTGATATGGAAAATGGAATTATGGAAAATCCTTCTGGTTTTTCCCCTAATTCATCTCCCTTTATTAAAAAATATTTTACAAGTGAAATACTTATTGTTGTTTCTATAGCAGCAACAAATACTGTGTATATACGGAGTGCTTACTTTGCACCAGGCACGATGCTAATGTGCTCGGCATACATTGTCTTTCTGGTTCTACAACAACCCAGTGGAGGAAGACTTCTCAAACACAATTTAAGGATGAGGAAGTGAAGGCACAGAGCAATTATTCAACTTGTCTAAGGCCACACAACTACTAAGAATCATTGCTAGAATGTATCTCCAATTTTATTTGTCTCCATTGCCAAGATTTTGGCCACCATGTGACGACGACACCTTTCCTCTTGTCATGGATATCTAGAGAACACCTTGGGCATCCACCTAACTCTTATGACCACCCCTCCCAGTTTTGGATCATCAGAGCTGTTGTCAGAATGTCTTCACAGAAATCTCCCAATCTTCTATTTTTCCTTTGAACTTTGAAAATCTACCTCCAGATGTTGAAAGCTCATATCTAACTGAGCTAATGATAGTCCTTCATTTCCAAAAAACTTAAGCTGCCACTTTCTTTTAGTTGCTATTTGCTTAACTAACTAGTTTGTCCTGATGGATCGAAATTAAGGGCTTTTGATAAGGAGAACAGTTATTCTATTTTTTTTTATGTGGGAAATGAAGCCACATGAAGAATTTATTGTATTGTTGTTCTTAGCTGACCTTACCCTCATTTTACCACATAATAAAGTGTTTTGAGTTCTGCATTCTACTGGTTACTTTGGGTTTTGTTTGTTTGTTCATTGTTAACCACAACTGAACTTTAAGTCTGGGAATAGTTTCCAAGTTTCTGGAAATAGTAAGTGGCTCCCCTGTCCTTCTGATGTTGCTATAGATCAGTTTTGAAGAGAAATCCAGCCTCAAAACCTTCTTTGATTTCTCTATCTCACTTGTTTCTCCCTGCTCCATATTCAACTAATGACTCCTCTCTTTGCAAAATACCTCTTGCTTCCTACTTTTATAACCATTTTTTACCAAAGTAAGTAAAACAAGTTCAGGCTTTGAAACTGCTTACCTACAGTGTGGCATAAACTTCTGAACTGGATTCGTAGCCATACAGATTTCCTCCCCAGTACCCACCCCACCCTGAATGGTGAGTCTAAACCAGTGACACGAATCCCACCCCTCTTTCCAGTGACTGGCCTAAGAATGGGCAGATGACTCAGTTCTGCCCAAAGAAATGTGAGAGGACATCTACTACTGGCCTCTAGGGAATGATTTCCTTGCTTCTAAAAAGTAGGAGTCAGGTCCTTTGTCTTCTCTGGATGTGTGGCATCTGGTGTGATAGCAGAATCTCTTGTGTCCCTTCTTCCTGTGTGGCACACAGGCCTGCCCTTCTCCTGCATTCCTTGTTATGCGCAATTTCCACTGTTTCCATTCTAAAGTACATAGCATCCCAACAGATACACCAGCCCGTCTGCCTATAAATGTCTCACTTTTCATCTTACTAATGCCAGATTAACCACCCCAAACATGAAAACTCTTTATGACCTCAACTTCTCTTCTAGTTACCTTGAGTGAAGGGAATTGAAAATGCATGGCCAGGACTCAAGATTGTTAAGATCTGTAAAATGTTGTAACTTTGTTACTTCCTCATGCTTGTTTTTAAAATATTATGCCATGTTTAGTCATTGTCATTCATTCAGCAAACACTAAGTGAGCACCTGTTGTCAGTGTCATGCTATACTCTGGAGTTACAAAAGGAAAATGAGTGAGAATCAGTTCCTGCTATTAAAGAAGCTACAGGCTAGTAGAGGAGCACAGCAGGCACAAAGGCTGCCCTCTCAGTAGATGCCCCCTCCTTTCTTGTTAACAGAACCTCAGTTTTGTTTGGAAAATAATGTGTCCAGCCAGAAGGGATGACCTGTAATTTGTTAGGAGTGAGCATGTGAATGAAACCTAAGGGAAAGTCTACAGGGGATTTTGGGAAGGATTCCCCTTCTGATAAAAGAAAGGAACCAACTACCAACTTCCTTACTTATCGGGGTCATGTTGTATGAAGCCATGATGTTTGGAGCCCTGGCAGCCTTCTTTAAATTGAGAGAAAGGCCTGTCATAGAGATGCTCAGTGCCATGACATCATTGCCATGCTGATGCAACTTTGCAATCGCCTACGTCCAGACTTACCTTTTATAACATAATCAAATACTTTTACTGTTTAAGCCACTATAGGGTTTTCTAACTGAAGCAAGGTAGAAAGCCAAGTAAATAGGTATTTTAAATACATTATAAATGTGATTATAGAGTTATGCATAGGAAGGCAGTATATTCAGAGATAAATAGTATTCTCTCCCTGACCCTAACAACCACAGTCCGGGAGGAAGCAGACCAGTTAGTGAATTTTGTTGTACATATAAAAAATGCAATACTAGAAATATACACAGAGTAATATGAGAGTACCAAAGAGGAAAGTCTGACTCAGGTATCCGTATGTTTACTCATGATGAGAGTGAGCTGAAGTATTTTTGCAGGAGCATCACAGATGCCATGTGGTCTCTCCGTGCATCACATCAGTAGAAACATGGTGTCAGTTTGTCCCATTAGTGATAATGTTAAATTGGATTATGAATCACCAGTGGTATTTGCCAGATTCTCCTCTTTAAATTTACCATTTGGCTTTGTCATTAATAAGTATTTTGTGAATAGATATTTTGAGACTATGGAGATATCTTGTTGCATGTCAAACTTTTGTCTACTAGTTTTAGCGTCCGTTGATGATTCTGCATGAATCAATCATTGCAAAACTTTTGTGAAGTGATTTTGAAACTCTTTTTTTTCTTTCTATACTTATTACATGGCATTCTACAAAGGGAGAAGTTTTTCCTCATCCCTCATTCATTCTTTCATTCATTCACTCATTTAAAACAGTGTGAACTTATGGGTTTCCATTTTCTTCAGTAGCTAATCTGTAAATGTTATTTATTTGTATGCTCAAATTATCCCAAGTTTGGCTGTGGGAGTCCCTTCAAATGTTCTTATTCTTTGAGAATTAATTTATTTCACAAGATGATAGTCTAGGCTGATCTTGAGTTTTTCCTGTCCTATCAATGAAATTAGCTGTATCTTCAAGTGACCCTGTTTTCTTCTCACCCAAGTCTCAAGTGAAGAATAGCGTGGTATTTAGAAACAAAAAATTTGTTCACTATATGTGCTGTTGCTACTGAACTGTCATTGCTATGAGGCCTTCTCAGGGATGTAAGAAGTAGACATATGTATACACACATCTATATATACATCTATATCAATGCAGATATATATATATATATGTGTGTGTGTGTGTGTGTGTATATATATATATATATATATATATATAACATACCTATATACTGTTGATACATAGATATAGAAGTAAAATAATATCTATCGGTCCTTTGCTAGTTAAGAAACCCAAGCATCTGTAAAATAGATAAATATGTATCTGTTTATATAGGTGTAAAATAAATCATGAATTTATACTGATACTTTCAGTCCTAATTCAACATACTGTTCTTTGACAGCGAGAAGTCAGTCCCCACTATCCTCAATATATTTACCTGTTTAATCTTAAAAAATACTGAAAGCAGTTTCATAATTACTGATCCATACAACTGTGACAAACAACTCAACTAACTAGACTTTAATATTTATTCATTATTATCTTCAGCTTAAGGGTTGTATTAGTCTGTTCTCATGCTGCTAATAAAGACATACCCGAGACTTGGTAATTTACAAAGAAAACAGGTTTAATGGATTCGCAGTTACATATGGCTGGGGAGGCTTCCCAATCATGGTGGAAGACAAAAGAAGAGCAAAGGGACATCTTATGTGGAGGCAGGCAAGAGAGAGCTTGGGTAGGGGAGCTCTCCTTTATGAAACCATCAGACCTCGTAAGACTTATTCACTATCATGAGAATACCACAGGGAAGACCTGCTGCTGTTATTTAATTACCTCCCACTGGGTCCCTCCCACAATGCATAGGAATTATGGGAGTAGAATTCAAGATGAGATTTGGATGGGGACACAGCCAAACTATATTGTTCCATACCTAGCCCCTCCCAAATCTCACGCCCTCACATTTCAAAGCCAATTATGGCTTCCCAACAATCCCCCAAAGTTTTAACCCATTTCAGCATTAACTCAAAAGTCCACAGTCCAAAGTATAATCTGAGACAAGGCAAGTCCCTTCTGCCTATGAACCTCTAAAATCAAAAGTTAATTACTTCCTAGATACAAGAGGAATATAGGCATTGGGTAAATACACTGATTCCAAATGGGAGAAATTGGCCAAAACAAAGGGGCTACAGGCCCCATGCAAGTCCAAAATCCCACAGGGCAGTCAAATCTTAAAGCTCTTAAATGATCTCCTTTGACTCCATGTCTCACATCCAGGTTATGCTGATGCAAGAGGTGGGTTACTATGGTCTTGGGCAGCTCTGCCCCGATGGCTTTTCAGGGTACAGCCTCCCTCCCGGCTGCTTTCATGGGCTGGCATTGAGCATCTGTGGCTTTTTCAGACACATGGTATAAGCTGTTGGTGGATCTACCATTCTGGGGTCTGGAGGATGATGGCCCTCTTCTCACAGCTCCACTAGGCAGTGCCCAAGTGGGGACTCTGTGTGAGGGCTCTCACCCCACATTTTCCTTCCACACTGCTCTGGCAGAGTTTCTCCACAAAGGTCCCAGCCCTGAAGCAAACTTCTACCTGGACATCCAGGCGTTTCCATGCATCCTCTGAAATCTAGGCAGAGGTTCCCAAACCTCAGTTCTTGACTTCTGTGCACTCACAGGATCAACACCACTTGGAAGCTGACAAGGCTTAGGGCTTGAACCCACTGAAGCCATGGCTGTACTTTTGCTCCTTTTAGCCACAGCTGGAACACCTGGGATGCAGGGCCTCAAGTCTCTTGACAGCAAGAGCAGAAGAGCCCTGGGCCTGGCCCACAAAATGATTTTTTTCTCCTAGACCTCTAGGCATGTGATGGGAGGGGCTGCTGCAAAGGTCTTTGACATGCTTTGGAGACATTTTCCCCATTGTCTTGGCAATTAACATTTGGCTCTTTGTTACTGATGCAAATTTCTGCAGCTGGCTTGAATTTCTCCTCAGAAAATGGATTATTCTTTTCTATAGTATTGTCAAGCTGCAAATTTTCTGAACTTTTATGCTCTGCTTCCCTTTTAAACATAAGTTCCAATTCCAAACCATATCTTTGTGAATACATAAAACTGAATGCTTTTAACAGCACCCAAGTCACCTCTTGAACACTTTGCTGCTTAGAAATTTCTTCCACCAGATGCTCTAAATCATCTCCCCCAAGGTCAAATTTCCACAAATCTCTAGGGCAGTGGCAGAATACCACTAGTCTCTTTGCTAAAACATAGCAAGAGTCACTTTTGATCTAGTTCCCAACAAGTTCCTAATTTTCATCTGAGACTACCTCAGCCTGGACTTTATTGTCCATATCACTATTAGCATTTTGGTCAAAGTCATTCTACAACTCACTAGGAAGTTTCAAACTCTCCCACATCTCTGTCTTCTGAACCCCCCAGACTGTTCCAATCTCTGTTAACCAGTTCCAAAGCTGCTTCCACATTTTCAGATATCTTTACAGGAGCACCCCACTGCCTGGTGCCAATTTACTGTATTAGTTTGTTCTCATGCTGCTAATAGAGACATACCTGAGACTGGTTATTTTATAATGGAAAGAAGTTTAATGGACTCACAGTTCCACATGTCTGGGAAGGCCTCACAATTATGGTGGGAGATGAAGAAAACCATCAGAAAACCTTAATAAAACCATCATATCTTATTCACTATCCCAAGAGCAGCATGGGAAAGATCCATCTCCATAATTCAATTACCTTTCACCAGGTCCCTCCCACAACTTGTAGGAATTATGGGAGCTACAATTCAAGATGAATTTTTTACTAATTATTTATTTATTTTTGTACCAATTATTTGTTTACAAAATGTTTTTCCACTAGAATGTAATTGCCTTGAATGTAGGGACAAATTTTTGCTTTTAAAAAATGTCCAAAATCTAGCTAAGGATCTGAGACATATAAGGTACTTTATCAATAGTAATTGAATTAATCAATGAGTGACTCAAACACTCAATTATTCCCATTGCCTATAGGAGGAAGTCTATTAGCTTCTTACTAATACTATGTGTCGCGTTCCCCTAATGGACCCCCCTGTACATAGAACCAACTGTCTATCCAACGTATCTTGCCTTCCCAGTCCTCTGGCCTCTTATTTATGCTGTTCTTTTTGTCATGAATGTTATTTATCTTATTTTTTCCAATTTAATCTCATTTAAATAAATCTTTTTAAAAAGATCTCATGTAAATCTCTCTTTTTAAGAACAAAATGTTCATAACATATTTCTCTGAATTGCTTAGTCTCTCTATATATACACTAAATTATGTATAATATTATACATATAATCATGCATCATAGATTTTTTACACATGTATTCAAACCTTATGCATTTCAGATTGCCATGCTGCCTGTCATCTTCAAATCCTGTGCAGTGCCTATGGCAGTGCTATGCAAGTAGATGGCAATAAATGAATATTTGCCAAATCAGTGAGTGTCAGGTCACTGTCAATCATGTGAGGGCAGAGTTCTTAGGAAGTCCTCCAAACCATAACAAGAGTATACCTCTATCACGGCACTTTTGACCAGTTATTTATTGCCATCTCAATCTCGATAATAAAGTAAGTTAGGCTCAAAATACTACTTTTAAGGATTTATTCTTTTGGCTTCTTCTGAATTTATCCTCTTATTGTCATTCTTAATTCTTATTATTCCAGGATTCTGGCAATGTTTTCCTCTTGATTCTTTAAAAGTAGTAGCAGAACCAAATACCCTTCCAATGGTGGACATCAAGGGCTTCAAACATTGAGCCAGGTCCTGCAAACAGAGGCCAGATTTCACATGGGTACACAGTGTCTTTTTTTTAAATTTTTTATTTAGATGGAGTCTCACTCTGTCACCCAGTCTGGAGTGTAATGGCATGATCTCAGCTCACTGCAACCTTTGCCTCCCGGGTTCAAGCAATTCTCTGCCTCAGCCTCCCAAGCAGCTGGGATTATAGGCACCCACCACCACACCCGGCTAAATTTTTTGTATTTTTATTAGAGGCAGGGTTTCACCACCTTGGCCAGGCTGGTCTTGAACTCATGACCTGGTGATCCCTCCGGGTTGGCCTCCCAAAGTGCTGGAATTACAGGCATGAGCCATCATGCCCAACAAGTACACAGTGTCTTTTTAGGCACTGTCACAGAGATGACAGTTTTCATCTGTGATAAGATGAGGAGATAAATATGTCCAACTCTATCAGTTGATGCTTGTAGATTGTAAACAACAGTCCTCAAAACAAATATCCACAGCTGTCCTATGATTTCTGGTCCCCACTTAATGTGGTATTTACTCCTAAATAATTCTCCTTTGGCCTGTTTAGGGCTAGCCTAGCCAAAAGGTGCTTTAAAAACACAAACCAACTATTATTGGCCTTGTGAATGCAAGAGCCAATTCAAGTAAAATTATCAGTTTCCCAGGCTCTTTGGAAATTCCCCTGATGGTGAAGAGTAAACTACATGTCACCTACTGGGACTTTTGTAGAGTTTAGCAGAAGTCTCACCTTGAAAGGCCAATCCTGCATTACAAAATATTAGAAATTCCAGACCCTGGACAGGAAGCCACCATCCTTAGAACATCTTCTAGTGTCTTCACAAACCCAAAGGCAATACCAATTGTCAATTTCCTATGAGGATAAACATTCCTTTCCTCAAATTGTTTTCTCTTTGAACCTACCAGTTTTCAATCAATCATCTTCACATTTAGGCGCATGTGTTTTTTGTAAACTCTCTTCCCTTTGGAAAGCAGGGAAACAGCTTGCTCCTCTTCGCTTCAGCACATCCCTGTTTCAGCATAGCTAGCCTGACCCTGAAATCTGACTTTACAGATCCTTGTAGCAAAGAAGAAATCAGAAACTGCAGAATACTCTCCTTCCTAAGCACTGTCACTGTGTAATGGTGAGCTGGGGCTCCTGATCCAGGCAAGATCTATTTCATAGAGAAATATGATTACTGAATGAGGCTGCATGGGGACAGAGACTAGAAGTACTCATTGTTGATTCAGCAGAGAAGAGTGTCTATCCTTTATGGAATATTCTCACCATCTCGGACTCCCTTTGCATCTTGTGAGGCTTACCTTTACCAATCACAGTCCACAGGACTTCATTATTCAGTCAGGCCTGTCAGTCTCATCCTGTCCCTGTGGAAAAGCAACTCAGCTGCACCACAAATGATTTTCAGTCCAGCCTCACATTTTACCAAATTTTCCAGCTGAATGGACAACAAGCCCCACGAGGTTAAGAGATGTAATCCTGGGTTATAGAATGAGTCAGTTGCTCAGCTATGTTGTAAAATATGGGTCCATTCTGACTTCCAGTACATCTCTGTAACCAGCAGACCACATAGCCCCTCTTCTGCAATAGGATCAGCTTGTCTGCAGAGAAATGGAATTAAGCTATTAGCAAGTGGTTTCTGCCTCTTGCAGAAGCACCAGCAACAATAGCCACTTCTACATAACGTTTTAAGAGAACTGTTTATTTTGGCAGTTCTTCACTATATTACACATTCCTGCCACTTAATTGTCCTTGCAAAGATAAACAAAGACCTTCTGGAACAGAGCTGGAAGCTCTATAACTCAGCCAACCAAATGTTTGTTAAATGGAGGAGGAAAAAACGGGTTGGCTGTATATATTCAGCTGTCCTCTGAAACCACACCATCTTGTCTACACTGTCAGCCATTTCCTGAACTTCTATAACCCTCCCCTACTGCCTTCAACTGAGAGAAAGCTTAAAAATATATTTTAATTCTTGATTTCCTTATTATCAAACTATTTCCTCTGACCTTCAAAGTTGATTGGCCAGTTCGAAGCTCACACAAGGTTTACTATCCACATTTTTGATGTTGCTCTTTAAACATAAAACCAATCATAGTGGATGTTGATGAAGATAGTGAACAAACTTTCAAATATCTTAGTTGACATTGATAAAGGACCCTGTTAACTAAGAGCTGTGCAGGATATAGAGCCAAATATGAGCCTCTCTTTTGATAAAAACAAGAAAAAAAAACATTGATAAACAGTTTTTCTTCTTCTATGTGCAGTATCTGGCCCAAGAGGCAGGGCCAGATATGAAGGAGATTGAATAAGTCAGTTCCTGCCCACAATGAGTTAACAGTCTACCAGAATGGTGAGGTCATGTGTTTTAGAAGTGGTTGATACCTTTTTAATTGAGACAGAAAAATTACCCAGTGGCTTTCCTGGTTCTTCAGAAACATTGAAAATTAAGTCAGTTTCTGAAAGTCATATTTAGAGGTTGGGTGAGAGTAAGTACGGCATTCATTTTGGCCACACTTTATACTTATGCAAATATGTTTATTTTTGTTATGCCCCATGTATTCTATTAATATCAAGAAACTCATCAACTGTGGGGAGGCCACTTTATGAATGTGGGCGTGTGTGAGAAGGAAAAGGGAACTACGTCTCCCATCTACACCTCTCAGCTGCTGATCCACTGACAGATGTAAGATGAAAATGCAAGAAAACTTATCTTTTATCATGGGATTATTAGAAAACATGAGTAAAATACAGGTGAGTATCCCTCATCCAAAATGTTTAAGAGTAGAAGTTATTTCAGACTTTGGCTTTTTTTCAGATTTTGGAATATTTGCCTGTACATAATGAGATATCTTGGTGAAGGAATCCAAGTCTAAATACAAAGTTCACTTAAGTTTTAGATACACCTGGTACATATAGCCTGAAGGTAATTTTGTATAAAATTTGTATTAATTTGATACAAAATACAAAGTTTGTGTTAAGTATTTATATGTGAAATTTTCCACTTATGGCATCATGTTGATGCTCAAAGAGTTGTGGATTTTGCAGCATTTCAAATTTCAAATTTTTAGATTAGGGATCTGAAACAGCCAAAGTAGGTTAACCTGTGCTACTATGATACAGAGGAAAATATGTTATAAGCCTTATGAATTAACTGAAGGAAAAAAGGGTAGCTTGAGGTGCAGAGGACCTAAGAGATGAACTGACCACGGCCTTGGTGCATGCTATTGCCTCTGTCTGGAACACCACCACTCTTTGCCTGGCTCACTGTTACTTTTTGTGCAGGTCTCAGCTTAAATGCTACCTCCTTGAGGAAGCCACCTTTGGTCCTTTCAAGTTTATACCCTTCCTGTGTGATCCCATATCCTTTCTCAGTCTCATAAAACATAATTGATTGCATTTTGTTTGAAATTACCCTACTCAGCACTGCTCAACAGTGACCTAAGCTCTTTCAGAAAAAAAACATTGTCTATTTCACATGTTGATGCCCAGCAACTGGCGCACAGTAGGCTTATAATCAACGTTTTTCAAATGAAAGAACAAAATTACCTCTCCTCTTCATGCAAAGAAGGCAACAAGAAATAGGTTTTAATAGTGCAGTTAACAGAAGAAGGGGGAATTAGGTTCCTGTGGCTGCTATTACAAATTACTACAAATCATGTGGCTTTAAAGATCAGAAATTTATTTTCTCACAGTTCTGGAGTTCAGGAGTGTGAAATCAGTATCCCTGGGTAGAATCAACACCGACACTAGGTGGCGTCCAAAGGGCTTCCCTGCCTCTGGATGCTCTAGGGGAGGATCTATTTCTTGCCTCTTCTAGCTTCTGGCAGCTGCCAACATTCCTTGGCTTGTGGCCGAATCACTCCAAATTGCAAAGTCAGCATCTCCAAATCGCTCTCTGCTCTGCCTTCACATTGCTTTGCCCTGCATGTGTGTGTCAAATCTCTCTTTTTCTTTCTCTCAAGGATATATGTGATTGTATTTAGGGTCCATTCAGATAATATAGGATAATCTTCCCATCTCAAAACACTGAACTTGAGCAATCTGCAAAGACTGCCTTATAAAATCACATTCACAAGTTCCAGGAGGCTTGGAAAGAAAAATCATTTTCTTGATGATAAAGGAGTTAACAAGAAGAAGCAATTTGATAAAGAATAATATATACATGCACTGCAGATTGATTTTTCATTAAATGACAGACCACATATACAAGGGTGGTCCTATAAGATTATAATGAAATGGAAAAATTCCTAATGCCTAGTGATATTATAGGCATCATAATGTTGTACCACAATTATTTTCTTTTTCGTGAATTTAGTTTCGCCTAAGTGTATCATGTTTATAAAGCCTATAGTAGTGTACAATAATATCCTAAACCTTTACATTTTTTCACCACTCACTCACTGACTTACCCAGGATAACTTCCAGTCCTGCAAGCTCCATGCATGTTAAGGGCCCTGTATAGATATAAATCTTTGTCTTTTATACTGTAGTTTTGCTGTACCTTTCTATATTTAGATACATAAATGATTACCATTATGTTACAGTTGTCTCCAGTATTCTATACAGCAAGATGCTGCACAGCTTTGTAGCCTAGAAGCAATATGTTATACTGAGTAGATAGAATAGGCCAGTCGTGGGCTCTACTGTCTAGGTTTGTGTAAGTGCACTTCATGATGCTGCTTATACAACGACAATATCACCTCGCAACGTTTGTCAGAGCGAGCTCCCTTCATAAAGTGATGCATGAATGTATAACTGACTGAAAGCTTTTGAAAATAAAAAAGGCTTTGAAAGAGAAAATTAAAAAGAAGTTATAAAAACCAGAACCAAAATATTTCACTTGGCAACCTAAAGAGGCAGACTCTATAACCCAGTAGTTAAGAGCACAGGCACTGCTATCCAACTCCTGGTTAGAGTCTAGTTTCACCATACTCTGGCTGTGTGACTTGGGGCAAGTTACTTAAGTTTTCTGAGCTTTGATGTTTTTATCTTTAAAATAGGGATAATAATAGCACTTGCTTCAGAGTATTATGGTAAATGATTAAATGACAATGTATTAAAAGCTCTTAGAAGTGTCTGCTGTTGCCATTTTAAGGAAACCAGAAATCTACAAAAGAAGTGTGAATTTAAAAAAAAATACAGAAAAGAGAAATAGCTGAAAGACATATATTGATAAGAAAAAAAAGGGTTTTAAATTGATTAGCCAAGAAAAAAGAGTAAGAAAAAACCACCTAAATGATGTAAGATAGTATATATTTTAAAAAGCAAATTAAAAACATTTGCAACCACAAATTTGAGGGGAAAAGAGGGTAAACATGTTGCATATCAGAAGAAAGACCCAGACTATAATTGAGGACATCAGGAAAACTGTGGAAAGCAGAAAAGAATGTTCCAAGGGTAACAACTATTATTTCCTCTGTGTATTTATGTGGTTGGTAGTGTTTTTCTCAGATCTTCTGTATTTTTGCTGATTTTTTTGTCTAGTTATCCAATTAATTGCTGAGAAAAGACTCATAAAATCACTAAGACTGGGGAATTACTGATTTCTTCCGGTAATTATGTCTGTTTTCACCTCCTGTGTTTTGAAACTCTTCTATGAGTTGTGTAAACTTTATGATGGTTAAGTCTTCCTGATGAATTGACCCTTTTATTGTAATATAATATGTTATAATACCACTCTTCATTTCTGATAATGATTTTTTTTTGTCTTGTGTATTTGTTTCCTAGGGCTTGTATTAAAAACGTACATAAAGAGGGTGGTTTAAGTCAAAAGAAATTCTCTTTCAGTTCTGGAGGACAGAAATCTGGGTATCAGCAAGGCCATTCTCACTCCAAAGGCTCTAGGGAAAAGTCCTCCCTTGCCCCTTCCAGCAATCAGTGGTTACCTGTAATCCTTGGTGCTCTTTGGCTTGTAGAGATATGAATTCAATCTCTGCCTCCATCATCACATAACCTTCCTCAGCCTGTGAACCTGTGTCTCTGTGTCCATATTTCTCTCTTTGTATAAGGACACCAATCATTGGATTACGGCCCACCCCAATCCACCATGACCTCAGCAAAATTTCATTACCTCAGTTAAGATCTGATTTCTAAATAAGGTCACATTCGTGGTTACTAGGGGTTAGGATATCTTTTTAGGAGACACAATTCAACTGTAACATTTTGAAATTTATTTTTTCTGAGAATCATGTAGCCACGCCAACCTTTTTATGCTTTCCATTTCAGTAGTATATATTTTTCATTCATTTACCTTGAGCATATCTGTGTCTTAAGAACTGAAATGTGTCTCTTCTTAGTTTTTAAACTGCATTCTGACAATTGCTGCCTTCTAATTGAATCATTTAATCAATTAATATCTAATGTAATTATTGATATGTTTGGGTAAGTCTACCATTTTATTATTTTTTACTTGTCTCCTCTGAGTTTTTTTGCACTTTGTTTTCGTTTTCAATTGTGTGTACATGCATGTATATGGAGACTATATATATATATATATATGTACTATATACAGTGTGTGTGTGCATATATATATATATTAGTTGACAAATAATAGTTGCACATATTTATGTTGATGTTTTTGGCCTGTATTCTTCATTTATTGCCTTTACAAATTATTTGAATAGTCTAAATTCCATTTACATTTTCTTAGTGGCTTTTCAGCTATGTGTCTTTGCTTTTTTGTTTGTTTGTTTGTTTTTTTGAGACAGGGTCTTGCTCTGTTGCCCAGGCTGGAGTGCAGTGATGCAATCTTGGCTCATTGCAACCTTGGCCTCCCGAGCTCAGGTGATCCTCCCATATCAGCCTCCCAGTAGCCGAGATTACAGGTGCATGTGCCACAATGCCTGGCTAATTTTTGTACTTTTTGTAGAGGTAGGGTTTTGCTGTGTTGCCCAGGCTGGTCTCAAGTGATCTGCCTGCCTTGGCCTCCCAAGTACTTGGATGACAGGCGTGTGCCACCGTACCCAGCACCCAGATTTTCTTTTTGGAGCTGAATAGTGATTACAAAATATACCCTTAACTTTTTATGTTTAACATGGTAACATAATAACACTGCTTAAAATATTATAAAAACTGCAAATATACAGAGCCATCTCCACCCTTGTGCCCCTTTTTGTGTTATAGTTGTTTTATGAATTTTATATACCTATGTTGTAGATTCCTGTCATGATTTTTGCCTTAAACAGATTTATTTTAAGAAATTAAGAAGAACAAGGAAAGATAACCTTTTGCATTCCCCTAGCTACTTTTTTTTAAAAACCATTTCTGACGCTCTTTACTATTTTCTGGGGGTCCACATTTCCATCCAGATTCTTTTTCTTTCAGCCTGAGGAACTTCCACTGGCATTTTTTAGTCCAGTTCTGCTGGCAACAACTTCTCTTAGTTCCCTTTTGTCTGAAATTATTTTTTATTTTGTCTTCATCTTTGAAGGATATTTTTTGCTGGATTAGGCATTCTGGGGTGAGAGGCATTTTTTCTTTCAGCACTTTATAGATGCTATTCCACTGTCTTCTGGCCTCCATAGTTTCTGATGAGAATTAAGTTCTTAATGAAATTCTGTTCTTCTGCATGTAATGGTTCATTTTCCTTTTATTGCTTTCAAGATTTCTTCTTTATCTTTGGCTCAACACTTAGCCATGACATGTTTCAATGTGAGTATCTTCATGTTTCTTTTAATTGGTGTTGACAAAGCATCTTGGAAATTTCTGTCTTTCAACACATTTGGAAAACTTTGCTCTATTATTACTTTAATATTTTTTTCTGCCTCTTTCTCTGGTAGCTGCCTGTATGTTGAACTATTTGTGTTATTTGAGAGGTCACTTGTTCATTTTTTAAAATCATTTTTCTTTCTTCTTCATCTCCTTAGATAATTTTATTGATTTATTTTCATGTTGATTTACTTTCGTTTTGCTTTGTTTTTTGGACATCTCCATTTGGTTACTAAGCGCATCCAATAATTTTAAAATATCAGATATTATATTTTTTAGTTCTAGAATTTCCTTTTGGTTCTTTTTTTGTTTAAATATCTTTGCTGAATTTTCCTATATTTTATTCGTCAAGAGCGTATTTTACTTTACTGCATCAAGGATAGTTGAAAGAACTGCTTTGGCATTCTTGTCTGTTAATTTTAACATCTGGTTCATCTCAGGGTCAGATGTGGTTGGCTTTTTTTCCCTTGAGAATGTGCTCCATTTTCTCGATACTTCATATGTCAAATTATTTTGGATTGTATCCTGTATATTATGAATGTGAGATTGTGAAGAGTCTGATTTCTGCTATTTTCCTCTAACACGTGTTGTTTCCTTTGCTTTCTCAGGCAATTTTCTTGGCTGGGCTTGAAGTGCAAATTGTTTCTGTGAGCAGCAGCGCTGGTATTGATTCAAATCATTTGCTTAGCTGAGCTGCTTTATTCAGTCCCAGGCATGCATGGTTCACAGGTCAGCCTAAGATATGAGCAGACAGAATTTAGGGATCCTTTTTTCTGTCTCCTTTCTCTTTCCTTCCAGAATTCTTCTACTTGCTTTGGTAGCAGTTTTCAGCTTTACTTTTCTGATTCTGCTGACCAGAAAGGCTGCGGATTGTCTATCAGTGCTCTTGCTGCTGGGCTGCCAATTGCCTAAAAAACCTCATTAATCTGATTAAAAGTTGCTGAAATTCAGAACTTCACCTCACAGTGCTCCTCTTCTTCAAGCATTGACTCCCTGCAAGAGTCGATCTGCTTTTGTTCACACTCCAGTCATACAGGTGGTTGTTTTCATATTATTATGAATATATACAGGTTTTGTCATTGTTTCTAGGAGAAGGGGAGAATGGCATCCTCTGGGAGGGACTCATTCCGTCGCCACCAGAAGCTGCAAGTCCATTTGACCTGCAGTATTGTTTCTAGCAGTAAAAAGTTGGAAAAAACTGAAAGCACATCAAGAAAAGAGTGATTAAAGAGACTGCGGGGCATCATTCTCTGAAATACAATGGAATCATAAAACAGTAAAGTCAATCTGACTACTGAAAGGGGTAGATCTCTAGGACTTAGACTTGGACTTAAAAGCACGTTTCAGAACTGTTTGTATAGCCTGTGTAGTGGATGCTGTGATGTGCCTCCTAGGTCCTCCCTTCAGGATCAATGCACATTTCTCTGCTGCCAGGAGCACTGACTGATGAAGGATCACTGCAGAGTCCCTCTCTAGGAACTGTCTTCAGCTGAAGGGAGTAGTTTTTTCTAAATTACGCCTCCTCCTCAGGGTTAGCTCACATTCAGTGATTGGTTAATGTGAGGGTATAATAGTCCAGCCCCCTTGCTTCAATTTGGGTCAACTCTGAAAGCCTATCCTAGTTTTAGTGCCCATGGATTAGCTGGAACATCTGCTGTATTTGTGTCACTGTTCAACGTGCTCTTCAGCCCAGCTGCTTCCCTCACTCCCCTACAGGTGCTGTTCCAGCAATTCATTTCCCTCCATTCAATCTTCTGCCTACGTTCCATTGTTCAGCTCCTACTTATAAGGGAGAACATGCAGTGTTTGGTTTTCTGTTCCTATGTTAGTTTGCTGAGGATAATGGCTTCTAGCTCCATCCATGTCCCTGTAGAGGACATGATCTCATTCCTTTTTATGGCTGCATAGTATTCCATGGTGTATATGTACCACATTTTCTTTATCCAGCCTATCGTTGATGGGCAGGGCATTTGGGTTGTTGAGTTGACAGTTATAGCAAACCACCATGGCACACATTTACCTATGTAACAAACCTGCACATCCTGCACATGTATCTCAGAACTTATATAAAATCATTTTTTTTAAAAAAAACCTGCATACAGGCCAGGCGTGTTGGATCATGCCTGTAATCCCAGCACTTTAGGAGGCCAAGGTGGGTGGATCACCTGAGGTTGTGAGTTTGAGACCAGCCTGGCCACATGGCAAAACCTTGTCTCTACTAAAAATACAAAAATTAGCTGGGCATGGTGTCGGGCACCTATAATCCCAACTACTCTGGAGGCTGAGGCTTGGACAGAGGTGGGGGTGTGGGGGTGGGGGACAGAGATTGCAGTGAGCTGAGATCGCTCACTTCACTCCAGTCTGGGTAAAAGAGTGAAACTCCGTCTCAAGACAAAAATAAAAACAAAAACAAACAAAAAAATGCTTCTCCACACAAATCTCAGAAGCTATTTACTGGACAACCTGACTTAAGGCAGCTCAAGGCCTTTCAGGAAAACAGATAAACAAACTCACAAACAAAACACGCTTCTGTAGGTATTTACATGTATGTAAAGGCATAGGAAAATTTCTGGAGGAGTATAGGTGAAGACAATAGCGAGGAAGTAGGAGGGTGCAGGGTATGCAAGAGATCCTTTATTTATGTTTACTGTTTAAATTTGTTATGACTCAAATATGTTTATGTATCTTTGTGGAATCGAAAACAAATACAATTATAAAAAACAAAAGATAACTTTCAATCCGTATCTTCACCCCAGATCCAAAACCTGAGCTCTAGGACCATATACCCAACTAATTAGTGCACACTCACACTTGGGTGGCCCTCAGAATCTTCACCCTAGAGCATCTCAATGCAAACTCAACATCTCCTGCCTCCAGTTTTCTTCAAGTATTTTCTCTCTTGGCAAATGAGGACATCACCCACTTCGCTGACTGCACAAACAAGGAATGTTGGAGTCGTTTCTTACTTTTCATTTTTCCTCACTGCTCCACTTCCAACCCATGTTCAAGTCCTGATTGTTCCATCTCCTCATTTTCTCTCAGGCTCCTTGAATTCTTTTTTTTTTTTTTTTTTGAGATAAAATCTCGTTCTTGTTACCCAGGCGGGAGTGCAATGGCACAATCTCTGCTCACTGCAACCTCCATCTCCCAGGTTTAAGTGATTCTTCTGCCTAAGCCTCCCAAGTAGCTGGCATTACAGGCATGCACCACCATGCCTAGCTAATTTTTTGTATTTTTAGTAGACACGGGGTTTTACCATGTTGGCTAGGTTGGTCTCAAACCCCTGACCTCAGGTGATCCATCTGCCTCGGCCTCCCAAAGTACTGGGATTACAGGTTTGAGCCACCGTGCCCAGCCAGACTCCTAGAATTCTTCACATCCTTGGTCATTATCTTATTTTAGGTTAGCATCCACTTTTGATTGGATTATTGTTCCAGAATCTCGACTTTTCTGTTTGTCTTCAGTCTTGCTCCTCTTTAATCCCTTCTTCACATTCCAGCAATGACACTCTTTGCAAATCATTAAGCTGATCAAAGCAGTCCTCTTTGACGGGACCTATTGTCTTCAGGAGATTCCGAAGTTCCTAGCACGGCATGTAGACACTACTCATCTGGCATTGTATGTCCCAGCCACACTGTGCCTCTGACTTGCACACTTGTACACAGCACACTGATTTGTGTTTGGGTATTCTCTTAACTATAGGGCCTTCCTCCATCTGTTCCTTCTGGAATGAACATCCTACCCAACCTATCTCTCCATAATTTACCTGGATACCTTTAAGACCCAATTAGGTCTATTCTTCCCAAGATCAAGGTAAGTACCCTCCTTCTGTGCAACCAGAGCATCTCGTGCGAGTCCTACCATGGCATTCATCACGTTGCATTGCTCTTGGCCGGTTGTCTGAGACCCTCTCTGAACTATGAGTTCCTTATTGTTTTTCTGCCTCATTGACCTTTTTATACTCAATATCTAACACGTCGATTTGCCTGATTTAGCAAAGAAAAATACACAACACCCCATTTAATTTGAATTTCAGATAAATAACAAATCTTTTTCTAGAATAAGTATTTCTCATGCAATATGTGGGGGCGTACTTATAGTAAAGATGAATATTTGTTATTTATCCAAAATTCAAATTTAATTGCATACATTATATCTTATCTGGCAATCCTACTAACAGTGCCTGGCAGAAAGTCGGCGTTCAGTAAAATGTGCGTATCCCAAATACATCCCAATACTCCAGCCCTTTGGGTTACATGTTCCTTTAAAATCCACATATTCCTATATGATGGAGGGACACAAATTCAAAATGTTTCCCAGCATTCCCTAGGATAGATGGGCGACTGGGTTATCATTCCTTATAACTTCTTGGTCTGTATTCCTGGTTTCAGGTAATTTTCCCCCTCTTTCTTCCCTCTTGGTGCTGGTGTTTTCTCTGATTCACTCCAGGCACAAATGTTCTTTCTTCCCTTTCCTTCTTCCATCAAACCTCTACTGACAAAGGGCCATTGTGCCTAACATACTATAGTGGAGGTTTGGGACCTTGGAAGGTAGCTGGCATAAGGCCACTTCCTATAGTTGTAGAGCTCATTCACTACACAAGAGCATCCAGCCTAGGGACCCAATAGCGGTTGAAATCTAGTTGCACACCCCTTGCCAAGCCCGAACCATGGCACAGGGCTACTTTTGTTTGGATGAAGTAGTATATTTTTTCTAATTTGGCCTAAAGTCACTTTCGGCTGAAAACATCTTTCACGGGATAGGATGAGAAGGGTAGGCAGTTACAATGAGGAGCAGAAAATAAATCCAAACTGACTACCAGAGATGAGTGACCTAGACATTGATCGCCTTTTCCCCAACACAAAACATTTCTTACTGACTGCCCCACAGTCAGGGCTTGAGATGCCACATGTCGCCACTTTTCTTCTCTGTCTGGAAGCCGCTCTCCACCTGCCTCCCTACCCCTTCCCCTCTCCCTGCCACTGGCACTGCCCTGTCCCTTCTCCTGAGCATCCTGACCCTACCAAACCCTCTGGCTACACGGCCAGCCCCACTCACACATCCACATTTGTTACCACCGTCTCGTAAGGATCCATTTATCTTTTCCTTTTTCTTTCTCCTGGATTTTTTTGCTTGATTAACTTTAAAAATCTAATAAAGTATCTTCTGAAAGAGAAGTTTCTATTTAAGATGAATTCTAACATTTTTTAGGGTCATTGCTCAAACTGCAGCTACCTATGAAAGTAACCTTTTATTCCCCCAGGTACGTTGAGTGGAAGAGCAGGTTAGGTATCCACAAATGAGGAAAACGTTAAACCAGGCAAGATACCAATAAATCTGTCTTTATTTTAAGGCTATACTTTCTTAATAAAGACATTACCAAGCTACTGGGATTTTTGCTTAGTCTTTGCAGAGGGGCTGCGGTTTGCATGGAATCACTCAGGTTCTTCCAGTTGGCATTCAACTTGTCATATAACATTTCTGTGTTGGGGCTGAGAGGCAGCCTGTAGCTGGGAAAGAAGAACTCAATGCCTCACGTTGGCCTCCAAGACAGAGAGCACCATTTGAGCTAGTCATTTCCAGTAATGGTCTTTCTTTCTGATTCAGTTGAACTCTGTGGATTATGTCGTGTTGATGGACTTACCAGAGGGAGTTCAAAAAGAGAGTAAGAGTGATGAAAACAATGGAAAAAAGATACATGGAGAAAGACGAAAGAAATATACATAAATATACATATGTATATTCATGGAGCCTTGCTCTGCTTTGGCTCCATGTTCAAATCTCATCCGTCTTCAGGGGCACTCCCACACATTTCAGTCTCTATCCAGCCGTCTCCTTTCTGCACTCTGGGTGTCACAGTGGTTGTGCATGGTAACTCCACATGTTATCCTAGAGAAGAGACAGAAAATTCAGAAGGAACTCAGATAAGGTAAGGCCAGGGGTGGGCAAACCATGGCTAATGGATCAAATCTGGCCCACCCCACTGACCACCTTTATCAATAAAGCTTTGTTGGAACATAACGGCAAAAAAAAAAAGGATATATATATATATATATATATATGTTAAAAGGATATATATGTATCTATATGAAGAATATATTAAAGGCATGTCTATATCTGGAATATATATAGAAGACATATATAAGGAATACATATAAATAAAAGAATGTATGCATGAACTACATCATATCCTTACATGTAGTTGAAGACTGAGAACACATTCTGTCTCTAAGTAGAAAACTGTCTATAAGGAAAGGGTGGGAAGAGGAAGACTGAACTGAGGCTACTGAAATGGGCCAGCTATACCTGGGATTTGAGATTCTTGATAAAGCAAATCTGTAAAATGCTGTCTAAACAAAAAAGAAAGAACATTTGATTTTTTTGAATGGCAGGATTGTAGATAGATCTTGAAAAAATGTTTTAAATTTCCATTAAAGTTATTTTGACATTTCTAATGTATTAATATTAATAGTAGCCTAAGCATTGTAGCTCACACGTGTAATCCCAGTGCCTTGGGAGGCCTAGGCGAAAGGATCTTTTGAGATCAGGAGTTGAAGATGCTGTCTGTACAAAAAGTTATTATTATTATTATTTAGTTAGGCAGGTGTAGTGGCATATGTCTATGGTTTAAGCTGCTTGGGAGGCTGAGGTGGGAGAGTCGCTTGAGCCCAGGAGGTTGAGGCTGCAGTGAGTTATGATGGTGCCACTGCACGCTAGCCTGGGCAACAAAAAATATAATAATAATAGCACTAACAGTTTAAAAGTTGTTCTTTTTAAAGGAGGGCCTATTGACTCCCTTTTTAACTTCATGTTATGAAAAATTTTCAAACATATTCAAAGAGAATAGTATATAATGAATCCTCATATACACGTTACCCAGTTTCAACAATTCACCTCTAGTCCTCAACTCGGGACTATCCCCTGCATGCCAGTTGGTGAGCTATGATCTCAGCTCCAAACCCACCCTCTTCTGCTCTCCCTGCCATGCTGGGGCTGGGGCTTTTCAATGCTCACTTCCGTCTTGCCCACTGGCTCCCTGTTGGACTCTGCAAGCAGGAGCGGACTTGCTTCTTCCTATGACTTCCTGTTAACACCACACAGCGATGATGCTTCTTTATGCTTCTTTATCAGGTAATTTCCAGTTTGCAGTTTCGCGCTCTCTTTTTGTTTTTTTTTTGAGATGGAGTTTCGTGCTGTCGCCCAGGCTGGAGTGCAGTGGCCGAGCAGTGGCATGATCTCGGCTCACTGCAACCTCCATCTCCCGGGTTCAAGCGATTCGAAATAGCTGGGACTGCAGGCCTGTGCCACCATGCCTGGCTAATTTTTGTGTTTTTAGTAGAGATGGGGTTTTGCCATGTTGGCCATGCTGGTCTCGAACTCCTGGGCTCAATTGAGCCGCCCACCTCAGCCTCCCAAAGTGCTGGGATTACAGGAATGAACCACTGTGCCACGCCCAGTTGGCAGTTTTTACAATACTCACATAACCAGCTTCATTACCCTTCTCAAATACACCAACCACAGTGAGCTGGAGCACTCTGGAAGTCCCAGCCTTTAGGGCTTCACCTCTGAGCTCAGAGACACTAGGGGTCTTCTCACAGGCCTGTGTTTTAGCTGGGTGGGGGCCTCTCCTTCAAGCCTCTACATTTTGATAATCACAACCTCTTCTCTTTGTCCTGAACCCTAGGGCTTCCTATAGCTGCTGCTTCCATGATATCTTTGTTTTCTTTTTTTGTCTTTCAGTAACTTTGTTAATAATCCTTTCTATTAAATTATCTGTTAAAATAAATAATGTGGTTTCTGTTTCCTGACAGGACCCTGATTGATATACCCTTCCTCCTTCCCCTCTTTTTTTTCTAAAGCTTTTTTGTTTGTTTGCTTTGTTTTGTTTTTGAGACAGAGTCTGGCTCTGTCACCCAGGCTGGAGTACAGTAGCCTGATCTCGGTTCATTGCAACCTCTGCCTCTCAGGCTCAAGTGATTCTCCTGCCTCAACCTCCCAAGCAGCTGGGATTACAGGCACCCACCACCATGCCTGGCTAATTTTTATATTTTTAGTGAAGACGGTTTCGCCATATTGGCCAGGCTGATCTTGAACTCTTGGCCTCAAGCGATCCTCCTACCTTGGCCTCTCAAAGTAACTGGATTACAGGCATGAGCCACGTGCCTGGCCTCTAAAGTATTTTTAAAGCGCATTCAGACATTATGACATTTCACCTTAATGCTTCAGAGTGCATTGCCAACTTCTTGGAAATTTTTAAAAAGTTATTTAACCACCACGGCATTAACAAACTTGACAAAATTAACAGTAACTCCTTAATGCCATGTAATAATTGTTTGCATACAAGTTTATTTGCTCTTCCTAATGATTGTAACATCATCATAAGCCATCATCATAAGCATTCCCAGATGCTCTTGGGCTGCAGAGAGGAAACAGGAGCAAGGACCATAGAAGGATGGTGACTGCCCCAAGTGAGACTTCCAAAGATCCAGAAAACCCCTGGGATTTTCACTTGTATTAGGGCTGCAAGTAAAAGGGGTAAAAAGGAGCCTTGGGTAAAGGCTGGCCCTGATGCGTGAGTACAGGGTGTAGCGGGAGGGCCTGGGTACCAAACAGCTGACTTGGAGTGTTGGCCGGAACATTATTGCCTTTGGGCACTGCCTCCTTACCACAGCCCTATCTGAAAAACATAAGTGAAGGAAACATCTTGAATTCACATTTTTATCCAGAAAAAAACCTGGACAAGAGGGTCAGGGACAGGAAGAGCAGTGGAATGCGGAGACAGCTGAATTGGGTCCTTCGTTCGGTTCACTTCAGATAGGAATGGTCTTCCTGGAAGGGTCTGGTCAACTCGCTGTTCCCTTCCTCCTGACATAAATCTTCATTGCTTTCCCAGGAGAAAGGTCTCCACTGCCAAATGGCAGTTTTCGTAATGAAAGTTTCAGTGATTTATTCATCTTTCCAAGATTCTCCAAACAGGAGAAATTTAATTAGACTTGTCTAAATACTGTCAGTCATCCAGAGCCTTGAAGACCTCCTCACTCCATGTTCAGAACATAATTGAAATTAGTGACACAATAAAGATGCCAAAACTCAGTCTCTGATAGAGGCAGAAGGAAAAGTAATAAAAAATGATCGCACATAGTTTGTAGTTGTGCGGCATTGTGTATCGGGTCCAAGGGAGGAGGAGAAAATGGAGCCAGAGTAAGAAAACATGATAGTATTGGCAACTTTCTTACGGATACTTGTGATGTAAGCCCCCAGGCCACTCTCACAGTAGACTGGGAAAACTTAAGGTACAAAGAAATTTAGTAGTTGGAATTGGCGTTTGGTAATAATCAATGCTGAACCATTGACTACAGCACTATATTTGCATACTATCATTTTCTCTAGCATACCAAATTAGCTGTCTCTTCACCCTGAAGTCCCAGGCTATCCAAGAATATATTCTTGGTTTTTCTCCATGAATTAGGAGTCGCTAAGTAACTGTGCAAGCCCCAGCTTTTCAAGGTCAAGCTGTATCTCAACTTACTGAAGTCACCAGAAGACCAGCAGAGAGAAGACCAGGGCTCTACGTTTGCTCTGCTGCCTCCAGGAATCTGACCTGGTTAAATCAAACTCCCCAGACTCTCAATTGCTCCATTTGTAAGATGGAAATAGCAGTGAACTCTTGCTTTGTTTTCACCATAGGGTTGTGGCAAGAATGACATGAGATAAAGGTCCTTTAAACCTGTAAACAACTATGTTTTAGAAAGGTATCCTCAGGATTATTTAGCAACTGGGGTAAATCTTAAGTAGCTTCTGCTATGACCTTACAGAAAATTTTCTAACCCTGCCTTGCCATAATTTAGCCCATGAAATGAAGGTTCTTAATTATTTTTCTTATCCCTCTCAGAAGAAAGTTGTAGAGCAGAGATATAAAATGGGAAAGACTTTGTTAATTCCAGATTCTTTATGAAATTGTCACCAATTATAGCAGTTGAAAAGGTTGATATTAGTCCAAAGTAATTTACACACCATGCAAGTAAGCATAATCCTTGGCTCCTGACAGCCACCGCTATCTGCTGAACCTGGTTCCTTCTCAGTTATCTGTTTGACTTCTTGGATGCACAGCAGAAGCCAACCTGAGTCCATCTGCTGCTTTAGCATCTAGACAGCCCAAAGCTTTACATCACTTGTAGCAGGGTTTCTGCATGCCCCGTCCTTTAAGCACATCTTATTCACCTTGCTTCTCCATGTTTCAGCTCTTTATGGAGTGTATGGGTTAAGGCAAACTGATGTTTTTATGACTTAAATGGGTCTTGTTATTTAAATTTAATGAAGATGATAGTTTGGGTCTGATCTTCACATTTCATGTCCAGGTCTAGCACTTGTTGTTACATTAAATTCCGTGTTGTCTTCTTAAAAGTCATTTTAGATTTTTTTATTTTCCTTTTAATGTCCTTGATAATCAGGACCTTAATGGCTAGTATGTTCTCTAGAAGTAGAACTGAGTTACCACTTTTATAAATGTGTCATCAGTGGCCATGGAAAAAGCCAGAGCTCCAGGAAGATTGCTCTGTTTCACTTTCCAGATATCAAGTAAGCTCATATTCATCTAACTGGGGACACTTCATTCAGATCCAAACCCTAGCTGCAAGGAAGTCTGAAAATGGAGACTAAAGTTTTTGACTTTTCCAAATAGATCTGTCCTCAACTCCCTTGCCATCTCAGTAGCACTTTGAACTCCCTTCTTCTCTTGGCTTTTGTGATACAGAACTCTCCTGGGTTTCTACCTACCCTTTTGTGGTTTTTCTTCCTCTTCCCTTTCCTAAAATGATGATGCTCCTTGTATTTATGCCCCAGGCCCACTTTCTTTCTCATCCTGTGTACTTTTTCCAGGTAATCTCACATGTGTCCAATTATGATCTATTTACTGTCAACTCCCAAGTCTACACATGCAGGCCAACTTACTCCTAAAATTGTGTGTCCCAAAGACAAAGCACATTCAGCATGTTTGATATGAATCCATCCTGTTTTCCCCTAAAACATATCTTTTCTTTGTGTTTTCATTATCCATCCAGTAATCCAACCAGAAGCTTGAAATTGCAGAGGATTCTAATTTTTATCTGGTGGCTGGCTTCCGAGAGGCAGGAAGCAGAAGTTGCCAGGTCAGTTAAAAGCTCGATCTGTAACTTGTGCATCATCACTTCTGCTGAATTAAGTTGCTCAAACCAGTCACAAGGTTTTCCCAGATTCAGGTTACCAAGAGTAGAGAAACCTGGCTAACTCAGGATGGGTGAGTAGCAAGTTCATATTGCAAAAGAGTGTGTGAATGGGAAATATCATTGAGAGTATCTTTGTGAAGTGCAATCTGCAACAATATCATAATCAGAAATCAAATTCAGACTGAACTAACACCTAAACCCAAATAATCATTGTTATACTGCTTCACATATTCAGAAGAGTGCTTTCTTTACTTCTGGAAAAGAGCCAAAATTAAGAAATTTTGGTTCTTCTCAATTATTAATTGTTCATCCAATTAACTAATTAACTTATTCATCCAATATCTTCAGGTACTGTAGGTATCCAGCACCTACAACAAGCCCAGGCATTGTTTGAATGCACACAATAATGAATAGAATAGACAAATCACTGGTCTCCTGGAGTGTAGAGCTCGTTCTTCCACCATTGCTTAAATAGTTTCATTTTAAATGATGGAATCAGAATCAGTTGTTATTAATGGCAAGGAATGGTCAGTTTTTGACCCTAAGGAATGTTGGAATGAAGCTCTTCAGAGAAGCTGAGGTCTGCACAGAGTTTAAAACAAGCTCGGCCCACAGTGCATGACACTGTAAAATATTTAGAGCTCTTGGTGGCGTGTATACAGGGAAGAATGTCAATTTTAAATATTTACAGCTGACAAGTATAATTTATTATATGATAGTACTTGACACATAGCAGCTTACCAAAAAAATGCTTGAACATTGCATTCAAGCAAATTAATTTTACATCCTGTCCTGAGGTCAAACTGTGGCTCTGGCTAAATGGCCAACAGTTGGTAGGCCAACTGCCAAAATAATCAGTAGGATCACTGTGCAATCCCATTCCCTCATTAAGGCAACTGAAACACTAAGAACCAAATCCAATGGACTCTATGGCAATCGAATCAATTGCTCCACAATCAGATAGAACAGGTCTCCAATCAAATTGATTTAATTGCATTTGGCTTAGTTAAGTGACATGGTGCCTGTTCTCTCCTCAAACATAGCATGACATAATGCTAGCTTTTGAATGGATCCTGGAGAACATCTGGTTCTATGTTTCTCAAATTGGGAAAAACGTGTGGGCAGTGCACACTGTCACCAGATAAATGCAGTGTGTCTTTCCGGATTGCTAAATGTATCTTAAAATTTGGTGGGAAGGGGGAGGATATATTTATATATATAAACAAGTACACGAATTATGTATATATCACGGATTATGTATACTCTGACAACAATAACAAAAACCTCAATCTCAGTGATTTAAAACAACAAAGCTTATTTCTCGTTTATGCTATACATCCATCAGGGTCAGCTGGGGGCTGAGTTCCCAGCATTCTTCACTCCACGATTCAGATGAATGGCGCAGCCTCTATCTAGAACTTTGCCTATTGCCTTAATGGAAGAAAAGACAACAGTAAATTTAGAGGAAATAATTGATTTTAATACACCCACCTGGAAGTACAACATATCACTTCCATACACACTTCATTGGCCAAAGCATGTCACATTTTAACCCTCATTTTCAAAGAGGGGAGGGAAGGGCAATCCTATGATGTGTCCAGAAGAACTAGAAATATTTGGTACACAGTAGAGTCACCTCTCAGCCAAAGATGGCTGCACTCAGATGAGCTGAACAAAAGTTGCAGTGAGCCCTGGCATGACTGAGGAAGACCTGGGCAGGCACCAGTGCCTGGGAGAAGGAGAATGTAAGGTTCAAGATGGAAAATCATGGGCCAGATACCACTATCAAGGAAAATGTAACAATTTTCCTTGTCATAAGGTGTCATAAGTGGAAAAATTAACCAGCATCCAAAAGTAGAAAGGAAACTACTTGAACGTGGATAATGTGTTTTGAACTTAATGCTGTTCTCTGCGGCCTAATAGCAGTCTTTTTTAATGCATCTTGAACATAACACAGGCTCATAAAGCTCCTGGCCTACCAATGGCAGAGATCCCATTTTTGATAGTACATGTATTTTACAGAAGTTTTGTAAATTTACCTTTGAACTGAGGTGATTGGAATTTGAAACCTGTACCATAACATGAGGTGGATTGGTTAGTCTTGTTTTTGATGGTCTTTTCTTGACTATACCTGTGAATGGTGCTTAGAAGCCAGATATGAATCAACTCTGTTATCAGAGAAAGGAAACATCTTAATTTACTGGATTAGAATTTCTAAATCGACTTTAGAAAGATGTTGTATATTGGTCAGAGTTCTATAAAGAGACAGAACTAATAGGATAGATGTATACACGAAGAAGGCTTTATTAAGGAGTATTGACTCACACAATCACAAGGTGAATCCCACAGTAGGACATCTGCAAGCTGAGTAGCAAGAAGCCAGGCCGAGTCCCAAAACCTCAAAACTGGGGAAGCCGACAGTGCAGCCTTCAGTCTGTGGCTGCAGGCCTGAGACCCCCTGGTGAATCACTGGCGTAAGTCCAAGAGTCCAAAAGCTGAAGAGCTTGGGGTCTGATGTTTGAGGGTAGAAAGCATCCAGCACGGGAGAAAGATGAAGGCCAGAAGACTCGGCAAGTCAAGTCCTTCCATGCTCTTCTGCCTGCTTCACTATAGCCTCGCTGGCGGCTGATTAGATGGTGCCCACCCAGATGGAGGGTGGTCTGCCTCTCCTAGTCCACTGACTCAAATGTTAATCTCCTGTGGCAACACCCAACACCCAGGAACAATACTTTGCATCTTTCAGTCCAGTCAGGTTGACACTCAACATTAACTGTTACATGTTGGCTCCCATTTTGCTCCAGACTGTGTTTGCAGCATACCTTGTGTATAGACAGTATACAGTACTTATAAAGGCCCTTCAGGTACTGGAACCTGGCCTAGAAATTCACCGATTTTAAACAATATGTACACAAATAAAATGGTAAAGAGAAAGATTTGGTGAACAGTATTAATGGCTACCACAGAGTAGAGTGCAAAGTTCGAAGACTTCCAAGTTTCTTATGCACATTTAACCACTAAAATATTGACTAAGTAAGAGAATCATAGAAAATGACATGTAGCTGCCCGAAATGTTTTATCTTAAAATATGTAAATGTATTTTATTCCCTTATCTTCTGATGTCAGTCTAGGGGGATTTCTACGATAATGGTTCACTCACCGTGGTTTCCCGTTGTCTTTCTTGCTGATGATAGCTCTAAGTGCATTGTCCATGTGAGAAATTCAAGCTACTAGAGAAGCAAATGGTCTGAAAAGTCCCTCAAATGTTCTATAATTCCTTTTTTTGGAACAGAGTCTCACTCTGTTGCCAGGCTGGGGTGCAGTGGCATGATCTTGGCTCACTGCAACCTCCGACTCCCGGGTTCAAGCAATGCTTCTGCCTTAGCCTCTGAGTAGCTGGGATTATAGGCACCTGCCACCACACCCAGCTAATTTTTGTATTTTTAGTAGAGGTGGGGTTTTACCATGTTGGCCAGGCTGGTCTCAACTCCTGACCTTGTTATATGCCCGCTTTGGCTTCCCAAAGTGCTGGGATTACGGGCATGAACCACCACGCCCAGCCAACTCTACAATTCTTTAAAAGTCATCACATCAACACATTACTGGAAGCAATTTTTTAATGACTTGCATTAATCATAAATTTCCAAGCCATTTAATTTAGTGTTTCCGTATTCACTATTCATTTTAAAATATTTTAAACATACAGACAAGATTCTATTCTCGCATGTTAACCACCTTGTTAGTTTAGCTCTCATAGAAATAACAGCTCTACTGCTTTTTGTACTCATATTTTGTATATTTAAAAAATATTTAATTAAGTTATGTCATGGAAGTACCAAAAGGCGCAAACAGTTTTGGGAATAATACAACTCAAGTAGCAGGAATAGAAATGCAAGGGCGTATCGGTGGCATGTGGGCCACTAGCCGCAGCCGTTCCTGTGCATCAGGAACTAGTAAGTAGAGAGCACCTGATGGTAATCTGGTAAAGTGATTAAATTAGTTAAAAGAAATGGGACTAAACTTTTGCTGGAAAAGTTTAGGAGCACTGACTCTAGTCCAACATTCTTATATTACAATTTATGATCCTAAAGCTTAGAGGCTGTAAATTATTTAAATTCATTTATTCATTCATCCATTTACTTAGTGGTGCATTCATAGGCAGTAGAGGATAGTGGATAAGAACGTGGTTCTGACACCAGATTGCCTGGGTTTGGATCCCAGTCCTGCCTGTGACCTTCAGCAAGTTTCTTAATGTTTCTTTTTCTCAGTTTCCTCAACTATAAAATGGTGAGAATAGGACCTATCTCATGGGGTTATAGTGAGGGTTAAATGAGATAATGGATGAAAGTGTTATGTAAATGTTAATTTATTATGATAAATCCATTCATCTGATGAATATTTGTTGAGTGAATACTGTGTGCCATGTATTGTCACTTTCCTTGTGAAGTTCATAGTTGAATGTTCAGAGACAGAAAATTGTTAGTAAGCTTTGAAATAATTTGTTGCAATTTAGTTACATTAAGTCAGGAAGTACAGGGTGGCATGAAAGAGGCTTTCATCTCTATATCTTCAGATCAGTACAGAGTATGGCGCATACTAAGTGCTCAATAAAATATGTCTGGAATTAACAAATAAACATATGACTTGCCCCAGAATATACTTATTTAGTAGATGAGATGAATGAAACTAAAGTTATCTAATCTAGTGTTTCTAGTTCACTAAAATGCCTTCTTTAAATAGGTTTTTTAAGATTTGAACTTAATAGATCCAGAATTCTAACTTTTATATAAGTATTAGTATATTTATGTTTATGAGCTTAGGAAAAATACCAATAGAATATTATTACACATTTGAACCATGACTTTTTTTTTCTATTTTTTTAAGACAGAGTCTTGCTCTGTTGCCAGGCACCAGGCTGGAGTGCAGTGGCACAATCTTGGCTCACTGCAACTTCCGCCTCCCGGGTTCAAGCAATTCTCCTGCCTCAGCCTCCTGAGTAGCTGGGACTACGGGCACATGCTACCATACCTAGCTAATTTTTGTATTTTTAGTAGAGATGGGTTTTCACCATGTTGGCCAGGATGGTCTTGATCTCTTGACCTCGTGATCTGCTCTCCTTGGCCTCCCAAAGTGCTGGGACTACAGGCATGAGCCACTGCGCCCAGCCTGAACCACGACTTTTATGTGCTTCAAAATGAGTTTCTTCATTTGTAGTGTTTTTTTTTAAAAAAAACTATATGAATCTTTTAACTAGCGAGGGATGTTTTTGAAAGATAAATAAACACTAAAAGGTGAAATGTTCTATTGCCTCCAAAACCTAACCAAACAGACCCACCATTTAGCAGATCTCTGAGGCCTTCTCTAACTCTGATGACAAACACATGAAGGAAAACCTGGGCTCTCCGGAGCTCCTGGAGGGAATGGGGCAAGGATGTGCAAGTCTAAGTAGCTCAGTTTAAACTGAAGTTTCCCCTCTATAAACTGTTACAAAAAATTTAATGATCCCTATAAAACTTTTTCACGATTCACTATATGTTCTCCTGACTTCTTAAACAGGATGTTCTGAAAGTTCAGTGTACAGTTTTAGCATAGTCAGTTACAGCTAAAAAAGCGTCCCTACCTGGAGTTGTAAAGAAAAGAGTGGCCCTCCTCTGTCTCTGTTTGCTCCTATTTCTCCCATGCGTAATAATTTCTGAGATGTGTAAAACGTGACATGACTGACAATGAGCAAACGTTTGTCTAGTTCCAGACATATAGTTACCTCAAATCAAGGCTGAATCAAGATCCATTATCTGCTAAGTATACATGTTTCTACGGACATTACAGGGCAGAATATTTAATATTTGAGATTCTTTGGTGTTTAATTTTTTATAGGAACCCCCTGATGCAGCTATTTGGCAGCACTTTGCTATTTGGTTATTATCAAGAATTAACATAGATGATTAAGTCCATTTTGTTTGTGTTGTAGACTCCTCTGTTGTCCTTTGAAAATCTGAACTCCTAATACATCTCCTCACTCTTTGCTGATTTCATTTTCCTTCCTCTCTCCCTCTCTGCTCCCTTATTATTTTTTCTCTA
>NW_016107659.1:768202-812262 GCF_001604975.1 Cebus imitator | reverse complement strand
TCTCCTTATTCCTTTCCCTTCTTCCTTGGTCTCCTTCCACTCCTCGTTCTCCTTTCCCTTTCTTCTACCTTCCCTCCCTTTTACCCACACTCACTTCTCCTTCCCAACAGCAGAAACCTACATCGTAGCTTTAGATCTTTGTTTGTACTTGTCCTGGTGTGTTTTGTTTCTTATTTTATTTTATTTTTCTATAAGTTATTGGGATACAGGTGGCATTTGGTTACATGAGTAAGTTCTCTAGTGATGATTTATGACATCTTGTGCACCCATCACCCGAGCAGTATACACTGCACCATATTTGTTGTCTTTTATCCCTCACCCCCTCCCACTTTTCCCTCCAAGTCCCCAAAGTCAATTCTATCATTCTTATGCCTTTGCATTCTCATAGCTTAGCTCCCACGTATCAGTGAGAACATACAATGTTTGGTTTTCCATTCCTGAGTTACTTCACTTAGAATAATAGTCTCCAATCTCATCCAGCTCACTGCAAATCCTGTTAATTCATTCCTTTTTATGGTTGAGTAGTATTCCATCATATATGTGTATATATATGATATATACATATATATGATACACACACACACACACACACACACACATACACGTCAGAGTTTCTTTATCCACTTGTTGACTGAAGGGCATTTAGGTTGGATCCATGATTTTGCAATTGAGAAATGTGCTTTATAAATATGTATGTGCAAGTATTTTTCTTTTTTTAAAAGTGGCTTATTTCTTCTGGGTAGATACCCATTAGTGGGACTGCTGGATCAAACGGTAGTTTAAGTCACAGGATTTCGTTGAGGTATGTCTCTTTAGCCTGCCAACTATTTAGGACTTCAGAACTGGAGGTAGAATGATGCATATTTAAAGAAGAACTGATAAAAATAATCAAATACAAACTGCCAGTCAACACTTGACAGCTTGCAAAAGAGCTCTCCTAAAGAAAACAGAATCAATGCAGTGCAGTTCAGAAGCCTGAGGAAATCATAAAATTTCAAACTGACAGCCTGAGCAGCCAGGCAGGAGGAAAGACAATAGAAGCAGCTTGCTTTAAACTTAGCAAAGTAAAAACACAACATCGGATCTGGGAAGAGTTGATGATAGCTAAACTAAGAATTAGAAAGTGGGTTCGAAACTTCCTGTGGGATCCCAGGCTTGGCCTGTCTTCCCACTCTGTGGACTCCGTGCCAGCAAACACATCTCCTTTTCATTTGTCAGCATTCTGTTTCTTGTTAGAGACTGGGATTCCCGGCAGTGGGAGAGACCAGCACTGCTTGATATGCAGGACCTGTGCTTCCTCATGGATCTCTGCAGGCTTGGATCCTCATGCTGATGCTGTGGGAGATGCTGTGGGTTGTCCCAGCTACCTGGGTGGCATCTGAGAACAAGCCCTTGTCTCTTCCAAGAAGCAGCTCCCCTCCCTGTGCATTCCCAATATTCTTTGCCTTGGACTGTTCCTCCTGAACTTGCCTGAGCTACCTCTTCCTTTCGTATGGCTAAAAAGTTAAGCATTAGGGCTCTGTTATTTCTGTGGGAGAGGAGTGTCGGGGGGGGAGGGGACTGACTGGGAGGGGACAGGAGGGAACAACTTGGGATGATGGAAGTGTTCCATATCTTGTTGATTGGAGTGGTGGTTGTATGGGGCATATGTGTAGGTAAACATTCATCTAGCTGCATATTTAAGATCATGCACTTCACAGCAGGTAAGTTACTCCTTACAAAAAAAAAAAAAAATGAGAGTCTAAAACCAGGAGATCAGGGTTTGAATCCACTTAGGGTTGTATGACCTCTATAAACAAGAATAAATATAGTACCTGCCACACAGATGTTGTGTAGATGAAAGGAAACAAAAAGCAGCCCACCACATGTGACATGCTGGGTATAGGGTTTCTACTCAATAACAGATTACAAGTATCGTTATTGTTTTCTGAGAAAGTAATCTCTGAGCATGGTAGTGGTTACAGCTTCTTTGATTTAAAATCCCTCTTAGCATCTTGGAGCATCTGGAGACCATGCTTCAAGGCCTTAGCTCAGAGTTATGACTAAGTGGGAGTTTTAGGCACCAGGACAGTCTAACAGGAGAAAATTATTGAGCCAGGGGCCTCTGGGTGCTCTTTAAATTACACCAGCCAGGCAGCCCCAGTTGCCCAGCCCTTCCTTGCAGGTTGCCCTCACCTGTATTTCATAATCATTACAGCTACATTTCTGGAGTCATGGACGCAATTTTTTGATGAATTCATTTTTGGCAAACAAACTCCACTCATATGCAAAATATAAACTCTTGTTCTATCCACTCCAACATCAGTGCTATGACTAATGGCATTATCTCAATTCAGCAGTGAAAAATTCAAGGCTTTCCGAGTCTTTGCTGACCACCATTAGCATTTGTTTTACTATATTGTTTTAATCACTCTCCAGGAAACAAATAGGCCCCTGGTATTTATTGCTGACCTCTACTTCGCATGTAACTACCTAGTGACCCATAGAACCACAGAATTTTGGAGCTCTATGAGGTCTTAAAAATTAACTAATTAACTAAGTGAAAACATCTCACTTCACAGATGAAGTAGGACAAGTAACCTGCCCAAAGTTTATTCATCTTCAGAAAATATTCTGCAACTGTGTGCTAGGATTTGTGGTAGACCCTGGATTACATAACCTGGCATGGAGAATTTCTTCCACTTCTCTTCCAGAGATCCCCCAAGCCAGGCTACTCTTGAATCAGTACTGCCTAATACGCATAGATATCTGTAATAAGCAACTTGAATAAAACAGTAGCCTAAATGGTGTAGGACAGCTAGATTGCTGAGTTAAGTCATCAAGTGAGAAGCAGGGGCTCAGCCAGCTGGCACTGAAATCATGTGGGCCTCTTGCCCAGGTAAGAACCTAAGGCCCACACTCTGAGCCGGGTGGAGGGAACACAGCCTTCACCACTGCCTGGCCTGTTTTCCTCTTATGATCTCCTCTGCTGCATACAACTCTTTGGGGAATCACCTTTGTTTCCTGATTTCAAGGCTTCTGTAGATAGGCATTCTGTTCTTAATTCAAGCACTTAAGTGTGCAGGAAAGGGAAACGGAATACACAAATAGACTGGCCCCGGTCTCCAAAGCCCCTGAATCAGAGATACTGAGTCCATTTGCTGTAGAGCATTAAAGCATACTTTATCACCCTACAGGCAAGTGACCTAAACAAGTGAAGTGGACCAGGAAAAAGCATCGAAGAGTATCAAAGGCAATTAGAGAGATCTACCCTCTATCAAGGGACAGAAACTACTCAACTTACTGGATTTTTCCATGAGACACAGTGGACTCTGCATTGCTACATCTTCAGATATTTCAGATAGGCCACAAATGTGGATTTTCTTAAGATGCTATTTCCCAGTTTTAAAAAATCATTTTGTGGGTCAAGTATACAAACATCTGTGGGCCACTGGGTTGCTTCCTCCCATCAACTACTTCCCTAAGAGATGGCTCATAGATGGTCTTAGACCATTCTGGCTACTACAATGAAGTACCATAGATGGGGTGGCTTATAAAATGACAGAAAGGTATTTCTGTCCATTCTGGAAACTGGAAGTCTGAGATCAGGGAGCCATTGGGGTGGAGTCTGGTGAGGGCCCTCTTCTGGGTTGCAGGCTGCCGACTTCTCCCTGTGTGCCCTCATGGCAAGCTCCCTTAGGACTCCTATAAGGACACTGATTCAATTCATATGGGTCTTACTCTCATGACTTCATCTAACTTGAATTATGTCCTGTAGTCCCAACTTCCTTAATGCCATCACATTTGGGGGTAGAGTTTCAGCATGTGAATTTGGTGGGAATACAACATTCAGTCCATGACAGATACTATTTCAAATTCAAAGTCATCAGAGAGGCTGGGCTCGGTGGCTCATGCCTTGAATCCCAGCATTTTGGGAGGCCGAGGCAGGTGGATCATGAGGTCAAGAGATCGAGACCATCCTGGCCAATATAGTAAAACCCCATCTCTACTAAAAATACAAAAATTAGCTGGGCGTGGTGGTGCGCACCTGTAGTCCCAGTTACTTGGGAGGCTGAGGCAGGAGAATGGTTTGAACCAGGGAGGGCGGAGGTTGCAATGAGCTGAGATGGTGCCACTGCACTCTAGCCTGGGCAACAGAGAGAGACTCTGTCTCAAAACCAAAAACAAAACAAAACAAAAAACAACAACAAAGTCAGCAAAGGGATAGAAAATGAGAATGGGCTGAGAGGTGTTTGGATGCTGGAGTCTGTACCTTACTTCTTGATTTAGGACCCACAAGCCGATATTGATATTGTGAGAGAGAGCTTTGATCACAAAGACGCTGAATTCCAACCACTCAACTCACCTCTCTCCCTTTGGGAAAGTCATTTACACAATCTGACCCTCTTCTTCTCTATTGGTGATATGGGCTCATGCCGTCTTCTCAGAGATTTGTCATTGAATCAAGAAACTCAGTGTTTTGAGTTCCTCTATTAGGTCACTTAGTCAGTCAAATATTTACTAAGAATCTACCATGTGGCATGCTTGAAATCAGTAATGAGCAGAATAGACACAGCCCTGGATCTCAAAGAAAACACCTTGGAGTTTTTCTACACCGTGGAGTGTAGAAAGCAGCAAGCATGCAGGGTGAAAGAGTGGTGTTGGGGGTGGAGAGTGCTACAGAAGCCACTTGCTATCGGACCCTGGACACTTGCTGGCCTTGTCTTCTTCCCCTCTCCCGTGGCTTACGGTGTTCTCGCCACACTGGACTCCGAACTACCTCCTGAGCA
The DNA here is from genome assembly GCF_001604975.1 of Cebus imitator. NCBI lineage: Eukaryota > Metazoa > Chordata > Mammalia > Primates > Cebidae > Cebus > Cebus imitator. Next base: position 807,493 of record NW_016107659.1, on the reverse strand, counting down.
CACCATCCTCTTCATGCCAATCTTTCTGTCTTAACACCTTTGTCTCTGCTGTTCACTCTGCTGAAATAACCCTTCACCAGATACTTGCAGAGCTGCTCCTGTCCTCTAACTGTCCTAATCTAAAATAGCAGCCCCAAGCCCTTCTCTACTCTTCCTCGTGACCCTGCTTAATTTTTTATAGCGCTTGCCACCTCCTGACATTCTAGTGCACATTTGTTTTGCCATTGCTGTTGTTCATTGTCTGTCGGCTCCACTAGACTGTAAGCCCCACGACAGCCCGCACTTTTGTCTACTTTGTTTGCTGCCCCATCTCCAGTGCCAGATCGAGCCTAGATCCTGGTTTTATTCATCAAACATTTGATGAATGAATGAAGGAAGGAAACACACATGGGAACCTAATTAGGTTCAGGGAAAGCTTCCTAGCAAAGAAGATGTTTAAGCCAAAGAATTTTCCAGATAAAGAAGTTATTTAGGCGAAGAAGGGAATACAAAAGTATTTTAGGCAGGAAATACAGCATGTGGGGAGTCCTGGAGATGAGTAAGAGCTTGTTCACAGCAGCGAAAGATGTTGAGTGTGGTCGGTGAGAGAAGTGTGGAAAGGGTAGAGTAAGGGAGAGGGCTGCGGGTGGGGAGCCAGAGGGCTGGCGTAGAGAGCCCTGGAAGACCTGACCAGGAGCTTGAACTTTATCCCACCAGCAGAGGAATGCAAAATGGTACAGCTACGTTAGAAAACATTTCTGCATTGTCTTATGAAGTTAAGTCTGTCTTTACTGTACAACTAGAAATGCCATTCCTAGGTATTTACTTGAGTGAAATGTAAACTTATATTCCACAAAACATTCTATGAGAATGCTTATAAAAGCTCTATTCTTTTTTTTTCTGAGACAGAGTTTCACTCTTGTTGCCCAGGCTGGAGTGCAATGGAGCAATCTCAGCTCACAGCAAACTCCCACTTTTGGGTTCAAGCGATTCTCCTGACTCAGCCTCCTGAGTAGCTGGGATTACAGACATGTGCCACCACGCCCAGCTAATTTTGTATTTCTGTAGAAACGGGGTTTCTCCATGTTGGTCAGGCTGGTCTCGAACTCCTGACCTCAGGTGATCTCCCACCTCTGCCTCCCAAAGTGTTGGGATTACACGCATGAGCCACCACCATGCCCGGCTGAAAAGAACTGTTCTATATTTGTAATGCTGTGATTACCTGACCGCGTGCTTGTCAAAATTTGCACAATTATGCATTCAAAACAGTTATTTTCACTGCATGAATATTAATCTTTAATTTTTAAGAAAAAAAAGGGAAATTATTAGAAGGTTTTCTATGGAGACTGTAGCACTGTCGGATTTGTGTCTCCAAAAGATCACCTTGTCTGGAGGACAAGAATGGAAACAGAAAAACCAGTGAAGAGTCTATAGCAGTGGAGGAGGCGAGAGATAATTGGCTCCCACTACGCTGGTAGAAGTGAAGATGTAAGGAGTGGAGGACTTGAGAAATATTTAGGAAGTAGAATTGGCAGGACTTGGTGATTAATTAGATGTGAGAAATGAGAAAGAGGGAGGAGTCAAGAATGATGCTGAGGAATCTGGCTTGGAGGCATCTGGGTAAGTAGCGGTGCCGCGGAGCAAGCAGCAGGAGGAACAGGCTCTGGCATGTACAAGCTATGAGGATAAGGTAAGATAACAGCGTCTAGGTACACGTCAGAGGTGCGCTTAATGTTTTCATCTGCTGCATTGGGTTGTTCGGTCTTGTTTAGCTAAGTAGCGAAATATTAGGCACGTCGCTCACATAAAGATAACACCAGGCAGGCTTTGTGTGGGCAACAAGGCCGTTCTATTTCATGCTTGTGTGCAAGCGGGCCAAGTCTGACACAGGAGTTAAGCGAGGGGGGTAGGAAAGGGGACTTGTTATATAGGTTGGGGCAAATGGTCAGTTAAAGGTGGTTGTCTATTTTAGGGAGGGGAAAGGCATCACGGGATGCATGGCCACAAGGGTGGGGGTTATCTATTACGATCAGGCATGGTCATAAGGGTAGGGGTTATCAGTTGCTAGCAGAGGGGAGGGTGCAGTAACTTACGTAGTTACAGGGATGGGAGTCTTGAGAAACCTAATGTCCTGGGGGGAAGCTTCGCAAGGCTGACCAGGAGCAATGGTAGACCGTTGCAGCGGGAGCGCAGTCAGCTGAGGCAGGAGCTAGTTGTTTCACTTCTCTTTGTGGCCATCAGGTTACTTCAGACTTTCTGGCCTCTGGAGACCATCAGGAGGTGTATGTGCAGGTCACCAAGGCTATAATGGCCAGGCTTGGACTTGAAGGTCTGACACAAAGTAGCACATGCCTGAGTGCTTACTACTAAGGGTCGCTCTGCAGCCATAAAATCCACCTGTCTTATTAGTTGTCCTTTTAATTTCACCTTCTATACACTCTCATCAGAGCACTCCCATCTTCCAAACTCAGTGCTGCTCATGTGGGTGATCAAGTCATAGTGCCTACTCAATTCGAGCAGGTGCAACCACATCATTAAGATAGTAAGTCAGATGGTGGACCATTCCTCAGGTCCAAACCTATTTTCAAGGCATTTTTTTTTCTATATCTGTACAAATATGCCCTAGTAAAGAGAGAGCTGGCTGTCTGCCCTCCCAGAGCCTTTAGCACCTGCACTTGGTGTGGCTTGGGCAGTGTTGACTGGCTCCATAGAGGAATGACGAGCCTCCATCCTCCCCTCTGCTTTGTCAGCTCCTTTTATTCTCTGGCCCGGAAAAAGCTGGATTGTGCATCTCCGGCCAAACCACCTTCTACTATTTTCATGTGGCCCCAATTCCTTGTGGTCTGGCCTGGCAAGGAGGAACCCAGACTGAATGAGTGTGGTTCCTGGAGACTGCAGATTTCTTTCAGAACACTTAAAATTCCCAACCAATGTCATATTATTGATCCTGAAAATACTTTTGTGAAGTTAATTGGAAACTCTTGTTTATATTTAAGACTAGGGAAATTGAAACCCAGAGACATTCTGGATAAATCAGCCTAGATTCCAACTGAAGATATGCAGAGCGTTGGTTTCTTACTGTTGCCTTAGAGGCATGTTGCAACTCTCCAGGCTTTGTAAATGTCAAGATTCAATGAAATTGCTTTGTAATGGTTACCTCTTGGTGGGTGGGATTGCAGGGTGGTTTTATACTCTTTATGATTGTGTGTTCTGTTTTTTCTATAGTAAACATGTGTTACTTTTATAATTAGGAAGAAAATGCAAGAAACGATTGCAAAACAGCATGCATAGTATGACAGCATTTTTAAGGAAACAAGCACATGTGATACTATGCATCTAAATGTTTGCAGCAGGCAGTCAACAGGCCTGTCTGGGAATAAGGGTGACTTTTCTTCTTCATGCTTTCTGTGTTTTTCCAATTTTCTGTGATAAATGCAGTGTTTATTGCAGCACTGTTTACAATAGCAAAGACTTGGAACCAACCCAAATGCTCATCAATGATAGACTGGATAAAGAAAATGTGGCACATATACACCATGGAATACTATACAGTCATATAAAAGGATGAGTTCATGTTCTTTTCAGGGACATGGATGAATCTGGAAACCATTGTTCTCAGCAAACGGACACAAGAACAGAAAACCAAACACTGCATATTCTCACTCATAAGTGGGTGTTGAACAATGAGAACACATGGACACAGGGAGGGGAACATCACACACTGGGGCTTGTTGGGGGGTTGAGGGGGCTAGGGGAGGGACAGCAGGAGGTGGGAGGATTGGGGAGGGATAGCATTAGAAGAAATACCTAATGTAGATGACAGGGGGATGGATGCAGCAAACCACCATGGCATGTGTATAGCTATGTAACAAACCTGCACTATCTGCACATGTACCCCAGAGCTTAAAGTATAATAAAAAACATATATATATATATATAAAATTGTCAAAAAATGATGCATAGCATTTCTGTCCTCGATTAAGTCAATAGGACCTGGATGGTGAGGAAACCTGACTTCGTCCTGACCCTGAAAGTAACTGGCTCTGTGACCTGAGGCAAATCCATTCAGAATGATCCATTTCCAAGGCTTTAAACAGGGGTAATGATGTCAGTGCTATTTACCCCTCGCTCCCCTACCCCCACATCAGTGTCAGTCCTAATGAGCTAAGGCATGGGAAAGCACTTGGAAGGAAGATGGGAAGCTGCATTCCACAACCAAGACTGCTGTCCCATAAATATTCTGTTAAATATTATTAAAGCAACATGTTGCAATTTGCAAGCACATAATTTTTATTTTAAGGAAACAGACTAAATCACAGTTATTAAACCAATGTCCTGTACTTTGGCATTTCTTGTGCCAACTGATGTCATGTGAGAGCAGAAGGGAAAAAAAGTTTGTCCTTATATGCCTGGGTATCTTGCCACCATCGAAGGAGGTGGGACTGCGAAGGCCAAGGGCCCTTGAGGGTATGGGGGGGACCAGGCACTGCTAGCTCTGAGCGGGGGCTTCTCTTTTTCTCCCAGTCGTGGTCTGGTTTGAACGGGGATTCTGGGAATGCTGCACTGCTGTGCCTCTGAGTCTTGCTGGTAACCATGCCCGAATCTTCCACAAAGGCAGAAAATCAGACCCTCTTGGCTGCACATTGACAGAAAATCTATGGCTAAGATGGCTCCATTGGGGAGCTAAAGCTATTGTTCGCTTCCAGTTAAAAGTCATGTAATTATCAGTGCTCAGTCATATAATTTTATGGCCATGATGATTCACACAGATTCTCTGTAAGAAGAAAAAAAATGACACAGAACAGCTTATAGATCTCTCTGATATATAGCTATATGCATCACAGGGGGTGAGAGATTTATATTTCTTTGAATTTGAAGTTTTGCTGGCCATTTAGAAATATATTAGGGTGGTGCTGCCCCCTCTTCCTCCTCAGGGGTAGAAATGGAAATCATTTAATATGGGAACTCAACTCATTTCATGTTTTCTTTGGCTGAATACCTAGTGGAGGAGGGGAGGGCTGCTTTCAAATGCTTCTATTCTGATCACGCTTTTGTCAAGTTTTTCTATTGTTAAATGACTCGTATATTGGTTGAACTGAGGGTGCTTGAATCACTTTTCAGTATTACACCTGGCTTTTCCATATGTCTAAAAGAAATAAAAAGTATTTTCCCCACTTAAGCAATTTAGGAATGGTCCTAGTGTTAGAGAAAACAAACAGAGATTAAGTTTGTGAATATTAAAAACTGAATGTTGGGACCAGGCGTGATGGCTCACGCCTGTGATTCTAGCACTTTGGGAGGCTAAGACAGGCAGATCACTTGAGGTCTGCCGTTTGAGACCAGCCTGGCCAACGTGACGAAACCCCCTCAGCTCCTACCTGACAGTTTACTCACCAGGCTCTTTCTGCTGGGCTGTCTAGTCCCTGCGGGTGGGACTGGACTGGTGGGGCCTGGGTCCTTTCAAGGCAGCCAGAGTCTGGCTGTCATCTGAGGTGTCCTTCCTGCCCCATGAATGACACCCACCCCTCCCACCTCAGGTGCAAATGCTATTGGTTTTCCCTTTAGCTCTCTCTCTTACCCACCATGACGCTAGTTCCATCAGCTTCCTGCTTTGGATTTTTGCAGGCTCTGTGCCCTCCCAATTCTGGGGAACATCTGTTGAACTTTCTAAGAATTCTCTCTGATCCCATAACAGTCTTGGGTTTCTGCAGTCTGCAAGCAACTTGCTTTGGGATAGGTGGGTAAGATTGAGAGATATTCTCCCTTGCTGATCAGCACCTTCACTTCCCCACCCCTTTCCTTTCCATCGTACACTTGCTTTGAGTAAGAGGAGGGGAGGAAGTGTTCTGTGTTCGGAGAAAGTCTCCCTCACTAACTTTCCAGCATCATTATTGCTTTTTTTTCTGTGTAGGTGAAGGTGTGTGGTGCTTTATGAGTTACAAAAGTGGTTCCAGACTCTTAGCGAGTCCTGTGCATGTTCTAATATCTATTGCCCTCAGCTTTGGAGCCTGAATCAAGACCAGGACCCATCCTATGTAATATCCTGTGACAAAGAAAGACAGCGACCTCTCCAGGCTGGCTTGAATGCAAGCCAGGGTTTGCCATGTAGGTGGCACCAAGACCATACTGCAGCAGTGCTCCTCAGATATGACATTCTGCCTCTTCACCTCTCTCTGTCCCCTTGCCCTGGTTCTGGAGGAGTTCGATGCAGCAGAGGAAGTTGGGGGACGGTGTCACAGGTGAATAAAGAACCAATCAATACCCTCTGCTCTTTTCTTTCTTTTTTTTTTTTTTTGAGACGGAGTTTCACTCATGTTACCCAGGCTGGAGTGCAATGGCGCGATCTCGACTCACCGCAACCTCCGCCTCCTGGGTTCAGGCAATTCTCCTGCCTCAACCTCCTGAGTAGCTGGGATTACAGGCATGCGCCACCATGCCCAGCTAATGTTTTGTATTTTTAGTAGAGACGGGGTTTCACCATGTTGGCCAGGATGGTCTCGATCTCTTGACCTCGTGATCCACCCGCCTCGGCCTCCCAAAGTGCTGGGATTACAGGCTTGAGCCACCGCGCCCGGCCTCCTCTGCTCTTTTCTAATGCAAGTATCTGAGCCTGGGTCAGGCCTGAAATGGCAGAGGAGAGGAGCCTTGAAGCACACGAGAAACTGAAGTTTGGGTTTAGAGTAGTTAGACTTTGCGATACCTGAAAATAAGACCGGCTTGGTGTGTGACAGTAACTCGAAGGGGAAAGGTCTGCCTGAGATATTCTTCAGGTGTGGGGAAGAGAAACCTGATTGAGAAGTCAAACAGAAGTCCATGAATGAGAGAAAAATTTGTTTCAGGAGCTACAAGGCCAGCCCCACAATGTTTCATTTACCTGAGCAAAGATTGCAGGGAGAGAGGTCTTTGTATGCCATGATTTTGAGAAATATTTGAAGATGTGTAGTCTCGGTACTTGACCTATAAAAATACTCCTTTAATTTCTCTTTTTTGCAAATTTCTGTCTGTGGTAACCCTGCCTCATCTATTAATATTTCTGGGTTTGAAGAACTTTTCTCTCCCACTTACTGAACAGAGAATTTGATGGTAAGAACAATCTAGGTATTCTAGAATGTAAAACTGAGATTTTAAAAATTAATTTTCCTGCTGAAAGGCAATATTTAGGATTTGTAAAATATAACTGGGATGGCTTTCTCAGAAAGGCAGATTCAGTTTTTATAGAATTTATACTGTTTGATAACTAATGGCACAGTGATTAAGGCACCAAACTCAGTCTGATTCTGTCTCTTTTTAATTGTACGACCCTGAGCAAATTACACGACCTCTCCTCACCTCGATTTCCCCTTTTTTAATGCTAGGTACCGACCTTATAGACTTGTCAGGAGGACTAAATGAGTGAATACATGGACAGTGGTAAAGACAGAGTCTGGTAACTTGGTAAGGATTCAGGACTCTTAATTATTGTTGTAGACACTGTATGAACCTAAGTCCCATCTTCTTGGCCTACACTAGAATAGCCTGTGATAATTCCCATGCACATCTATAGCTTCCTGCCTCTTCCTTCTCTTCCGAAGGGTGTTCTCTGGCAGCAGGAGTGAGCTCAGTTCTAGTGCAGGGCAGCCAGAGTGCTGGATGTTAACACCCGAGATGAGACTTTCAATCAGTGAGGGATGGGAGGTGGAAGATAAATGCCCCAGATCCCCTACCTTTCATTGAGTGGATTCTGAGCCATGTTCCACCCAGTCTTTCAGGGACTCCCTGATGGGATCCAGTTCCAGTTGCCCACTGCAGTAACCCGTTCATCATGTGTCCTGTATCCACTTACATCCCCTCGAGGCCTCACTTCCCCCACCTGGAGGCTTCACTTCCCCCCTCCCTTGTCATGTCTCCTGAGATTGCCTCTCAAATAAACAACTTAAACCCAACCCTTGTCTTAGTGGGGAATCTTGAGGGAATCAAACCTGACAGCCCTTTGTTAGGTAAGTCTGCCAAGTTCTTAAAATTCCATCTTATAGCCGGGCGCGGCGGCTCAAGCCTGTAATCCCAGCACTTTGGGAGGCCGAGGCGGGTGGATCACGAGGTCAAGAGATCGAGACCATCCTGGTCAACATGGTGAAACCCCGTCTCTACTAAAAATACAAAAAATTAGCTGGGCATGGTGGTGCGTGCCTGTAATCCCAGCTACTCAGGAGGCTGAGGCAGGAGAATTGCCTGAACCCAGGAGGCGGAGGTTGCGGTGAGTCGAGATCGCGCCATTGCACTCCAGCCTGGGTAACATGAGTGAAACTCCGTCTCAAAAAAAAAAAAAAAAAAAAAAATCCATCTTATACATTTTTTATGTCACTGACAACACATAAGAATGGTGGAATTCACAACTACAGCTCAAATACTTGTTGATTTTTATTTTTTATTTATTTTCTTTCGAGACAGAGTGTCCCTCTGTTGCCTAGGCTGTAGTGCAGTGGTGCAATCTCAGCTCACTGCAACCTCCACCTCCTGGGTTTGAGTGATTCTCATGCCTCAACCTCCCGAGTAGCTGAGAATACAGGCGCCTGCCAGCACACCCAGCTGACTTTTGTAGTTTTAGTAGAGGCAGGATTTCACCATGTTGGCCAGGCTGATCTTCTTCTCCTGACCTCAAATGATCTACCCGCCTTGGCTTCCCAAAATGCTAAGATTATAGGTGTGAGCCACTGCTCCTGGCCACTTGTTGATTTTTAAATCTAAATCTTCATTATTCAGTATTTCTCCCTGCATCCCCACAAGCTTGTAATCAGAACTGTACCCTCAGAACTTCAGATAGATGGATAGTTATCCTTTCCTTAAGATTTCTACTCAAAGCACTCTGGGCTCTAAAAAGGATTGTTTTTTGCTCATCCTGTGATCCTAGAGCAAAACCCAGTATCTGGCAATACTAATACTCAACAAAAACTCTACTGCCTTGCCAACCAAAGCCTTATTCTTTACAGTAAATCGAAAACTAGCTGGTTACAAATTAAACTCCAAATAATGAGAAAGCATCAGCAAACTTTATATATTATCTATGAATATTATATATTAAATACATCAGCCTAATAATTGTGTTGAGACAGCCTACACCTGTGCTGTCCAGTAAGCTATTAAACACCCATGGCTACTGAGCACTTGTGATGTTCCGCACAAATAAAGTGTACCCAAGATTTTAAAGACTTAGTACCAAAAAAGAATGTAAGCATCTCATTGCTAATTTTTTTAATATATTGCATGCTGAAATATTTTTTGACATATTGGGTTACATAAAATGCCTTATTAAAATCTATTTCACATATTTATTTTGACTCTTTTTAACGTGACTACTAGAAAATTTGAAATTACCCATGTGATTACATTATATTTCTATGGGACAGTGCTGGGCTAGAGAGTCCTCACACCCATACCTTTCAAGGATCACTCTTCTCAACTGCCTTTCATGACTGGCATTTTCTTAGCCTCTAACTAAACATGTATGACCCATGGGCCTGTCCCAGAGCCTAGCTACCTAAAGGCTGGAAATTGCCTGCTGCTTGAGGCTGGGCTGGGGGCAACTTGCAAATACAGTGAGAGCCCAGTTCCTACCTTGTGCACATTTGTCTTGGATCTCAGAGAGGGACTGAAGTAGATAAAGCCTTACTATGTCAGTAATAAATCATAAGAATCCAATACCTATGTCTTTTTTCAAATGTCTCTACTTTCATTTGGTTGGTCGGCTGATTTCTGGCCTGTGGTATGCTTAAATAGTATTTTTTTCTCCTGACTCAATTGAATAATTTGAGAATTTGGAATCCAGAGACATGTTCTTGAGTGTAGGCCATGCATTTTCTAGCCCTTGAGTGTTATTTTATCTTCCTAAGCCTTGGTTTCCAACTCTGTAAAATAGCGATAGTGATACCTGACTGTGTATTGCACAGAACTACCACAAAGAGCAAATCAGAGAGTGGGCAGCTTTATGTGGACTAGACTCTGGGACGAGTCCTTAAAATGATACCAGTTTAAGGTGCTGCAGGAAGATTTGATGGTGAGTGACTGAAATATCCCAGAGAGTATCCAGTGACTGATAAGCCGTTCTTCTTCTCTTTGTTGACCATCTCAACAAAAAGTCCATGGTAGAGTACAGACCAGAATATATGTTATTGTTGAATGAGCTTAAATAAGTGTAGATGCAACATATTGGTTAGTAAGAGAACTGTCCCTATGGGTTTGTTTGTTTTCATAGCTATACACACATTTTCATTCTTGAGAACCCCAAGGAACAAAATGTTATTGGCATCCTCTCCAGAAACAAAGAACAGCTGCATTTGTCTGGGACATTTCCCAAGCTGCTCCTTCCCCTATGTGTGAAAGATGCTGTTGATCTACTGATCTGACAATGAGGAGGGAGACTGAGTTCTTACCACTCTCCTTCACAAGCACTTGTGCAGAACTGGGTATGCCATGTGGATACTCAATGGTGTTCAGTAAAGGGAGCACTATGTACACTAGCTTTTCCCCAAAACGCAGTGGAGACCATGGAGCCCCTATGGAGGAAAGACCTGGAACATCCCTGCTTCTACCAGCAGCGGTCTCATCCTGACAAGAGGTGCCACACAGATTGTGAAGCTGGTAGAGTCTTGAGCAGTGATTCTCAACCCTGGCTGCCCATTAGAATCTTTTGGATGAATTTTGAAAATACCCAGTGCTCAGGCCTTGATTCTGATATTCTGATTTAGGTGAATTGGAACAGAGTGTTGGCACTTGGAGCTCTATAATAGCTCTCCAGGGTTGAGAATCAGTGGTCTAAAATCAGGACCAGAAGCCTTGTCTCTCAATTTCTCATTCAGATAATTGGTGAAAACGTGGACTTCAGACACAGATATCTTTGTGTTTAGAATTCTGACTGTTCATTAATTCAGTCCTTGAATGAACTATTGAAATTCTCAATTTCCTTGTTTCCAAAATGGAATAACACTTATCTCAGAGCATTTTTAGAAAAATTAAGTGTCAAGACTTATGTCTATTTATTGTAAACAACTTGAAGATAGGGACCTTCTGGTAATATAAATAACATTTAATTGACTAACTGCTATATGTCAGACACTATACTAGACACAGCAAGGGCAATAATGATATTATCTCACTTAAGCCTCACGAGATACCTATATGTGAAATAAAGAACAGTTCTGTGAGATGAAGAAAATAATATACAGTAAAGTTGACTGCAGATGCCCAGGATCTCACAGGCTACAGAAAAGCCAGGATTTGAACTTTCATACTTCATTATTTTAATTGAGGCACTACAAGTTCTCCCTAGCCTGTGCTAAATCTACATCATTAGCCCCTCCCATGATGCCTGCCATGTGAAAGTACTTAATAACATGCAACAAATGGATACAAATGAAAAGATGTAAATTAATGAATGTATGAAGTACCAGGTCACGGTAGACAATTAACATTAGTTCTCTACTCTATTGTTTAAGTCTCTCCATTAGTCGAACAGTTGAATAGAGTTTATTTTCATCAGAGGCAACATCCAATAAGCAAAATTATAACCTGCCTTATATTATTGCTGTTGCAAAATGAGAAACTAGACTAGTAGCAGATCAATCCCATGCATTTGTATGCTATTCAGGGGGATATGATTTTAACTTGGAGTATGCTGATGGCTCCAGATCAGAAAAGCAAATATTGGGCCAGGCGCAGTGGCTCAAGCCTGTAATCCCAGCTCTTTGAGAGGCTAAGGCAGGCAGATCACTTGAGGTCAGGAGCTCGAGACCAGCCTGGCTGATATGGTGAAACCCTGTCTCTAGTAAAAACACAAAAATTAGGCTGGCATGATGGTGCATGCCTGTAATTCCAGCTACTCAGGAGGCTGAGGCAGGAGAATCGCTTGAACCTGGGAGGTGGAGGTTGCAGTGAGCCAAGATCATGCCACTGCACTCTAGAGTGGGCATGATCACTGGGCGACAGAGGTAGACTCTGTCTCGAAAAAAAAAAAAAAGAAAGAAAGAAAGAAAGAAAGAAAAGCAAATATTGGTTCATGCCAGGTTTAAACTCCTGTTATCTTCCAAATTACTATTTGGACACTAGCTGTCAGAATGTTTTATGTATTTCCTACATGGATTCTGAACACAGCTGTGTGAAAACTCTGTGGGCTTATTTTAACACATTAGAGCAGCTTGAAATAGTTGGAAATACACAATAAGTGGAGTCAGCCAGCCTGAGTTCAGGTTTTGGCCATCCAGTTACCAGCTGTGAAGCTTTAAGCCCAAGCATCTCAAATGAAGTATTCATGGCTTGGAGGTTTGGGACATTGTGGTGGAAAGTCTCAGAGATTCAGGATAAGCATGATTCATTCATTCATTCATTCACTAAGCAAATATTTATTGGATGACAGGCATTGTCTTACAAGACAGGGAAGATTTCTGTTCTCATGGAGCTTTAGATTCTTTAAATACAGTCATATAAATAAAATGATTTCAGGTACAGATTAATGTTATTTTTTCAAGTGATAATATAGAACTATTTTTAAAAGCCTAATAACATTGAGTAATGAATACTAATAGTTGACAACCGGAATACACTTTCTCCTTTTTAATAGTACCTTGTTTTCAATTAGGTGTCTACCATTCCTACACTCTACCCATGGAATGGGTATTGGTTGACTCAAACGAAAGACATTTGACTTCTCATTGGTTTAGGGTGGTCATGTGACCTAAATAGTTTAATCAGGGTAAATCTTAAGACTCTGATATTCTGATATGTCATGTTGATATTAAGGGTTTTTTTTTTTTTGTTTTTGTTTTGTTGTTGTTTCCCCCTGCTTTCCTCTCAGAATCGGAGGATAAAGTTGTAAAACAAGAACTTTTGGAGCCATTTTGCCATCAAGATGTAAACAGTTTAAGGGTAAAACTGACATGAAAAAGGTGCAGATAAATGAATCCCACTCAAAAGGAAGCTGTCTCTTAAGCGTACCTTCTCTCTGAACTTCAAGTCATAAAAGCAAATGCATTTCTTTGTTGTTTAAGTTAATATGAACCAGATCTTCTGTTTCTTGCAGCCAAAGAATTCTCTTATTGATACGGAATTTGGTTCTAGGAGTGGGATGCAATAAAATATAAACTCTAAAAGATAGACTTGTCTGAACAGAGATAACTAGGTGAAAAGCCTCTTGAGACTCAGGCCATATGTCTGCAACGTATATCAGGAAAAATGGTAGGCAAAATTGAGGATTTTGGATTACAATAGTGTCTTGTAATAAGGAGACAATCTTAAGATTAAGTGGCTCCTCTAAAAGCAGAGAAGGAAAAAATGTGGCCTTATTTAGGAAGACCCTCTCTGGGTATAAACTGCAATCCAAAATGACTAGAATCTAGTGTTGTTGCAAAGACTAAATACTCCACTCCAAGTTAAGGTTCACCCATGTGAAAAAGGATGTAAGATGGGGGCAACAGACCACACTAACCCCTCAGGCCGCTCCCAAATGCTTCCTTCTAAAGAGTCTCCATCTGACAAAGCAAACAAGTATAATTGTGACAGAACCTGTATTAGTCCTTTCTGCACTGCTATAAAGGAATACCTGAGGCTAGGTAATTCATAAGGAAAACACATTTTTTTTTGGCTCACATTTTCTGCAGGCTGTACAGGAAGCCAGTATCTGCCTCTGGTAAGGGAGGGTGTCAGGAAGCTCACAGTCATGGCAGAAAGCGAAGGGGAGCCAGCATTTCAGATGGTGACAGAGGAAGCAAGCAGGGGGTGGGGGAAGTGCCACATTCTTTTAAACAACATGATCTCCCATAAACTCAGAGTGAGAACTCACTCATTATCACAAGGAAGGCACCAGCCATTCATGAAGAATCCACCCCCATGCCTGAAACATCTGCTACTAGGCTCCACCCCCAACATTAAGGATCACATTTCAACATGAAATTTGGAGGGGGCAAAACATCCAAACCATATCAGAACCTGAGAGCAGGGAGCAAATCATTATATTCCAAGTTTTTGTCAGAAACTTCCAGAAGGAGTCAAGATAAAAGTAGCAATCATTACACTAAAGCCTGAGGTGATGATGATATAAGAGGGCTTTTTTTAGACAGTGGAGATTCCTGGACTCAGATAGAATGAGTGGAGACAGGCTCTCTGTCAATGGTTTCTAGCCCAAGGAAGTGATTTGTCAAATATACTGATGTTAACTAAGCTTTGTGAAGAGCTATTGTATTAGTCTGTTTTCACGCTGCTATGAAGACATACCCAAGACTGGGTAATTTATAAAGGAAAAAGTTTTAATTGACTCACAGTTCATCATGGCTTGGGAGGCCTCAGGAAACTTACAATCATGGCAGAAGGGGAAGCAAACATGTTCTTCTTCACATGACATCAGGGAAAAAGAATGAGTGCCCAGCAAAGGCGGAAGCCCCTTATAAAACTGTCAGATCTCGTGAGAACTAACTCACTATCAAGAAAACAGGATGGGGGAACTGTTCCCATTATTCAATTATTTCCACCTGGTCCCTCCTACAACACATGGGGATTATGGGAACTGCAATTCAAGATCAAATTTGGGTGGGGACACAGCCAAACTATATCAGCTATATTGCTAAAGAAATCCCAATCCTGGACAACCAAAGTCCATGACTGCTCAAGCCCTAAGCCAGTCTCAGACTCTGTAAAGTTACACACAAAGAAAAGGGGATGCTTGAGTTATGCGGCCCCTGGGAAGGGAAACTTCTCTATATATGGCTATGGAGGTCAATGAACAGAGAAGAGTCTCCCAGAGTGGAAAACCAGAGGCTGCCAGATTGATTGACTAAGATACTTCCCCACTGTCAGAGAATTATCAGACCATAATGCTGAGAGAAAGAAATAACATTCCCAATATCAGCATCTCTAACTCAGAATCTCAAAATTTACCCTGACTAAATGGATTGTTTAAGTCATGTTCTCATCCCAAATCACATACCCATCATAGGCGATTACATCTTGTATGTACTAATGTCCAGTGTGTGTATTTGTGCATGTGTATATGTGTGTGTGTGTGTTTTCTCAATTCTCTTTGTAATTAAGGTTTTTTTACTGCAGTCATTCTTGTTCTTCTCTATTATTGCGTTTTGAATGTGTTGGTAATTGATGAATTTGCTTTAGCCATAATTTTGTCCAACCACCTACATTCAAAATGAAATAAGATTTCATATCACCCAGAAGTCCTGGTCTTGGAACCAGATGCTGTAACTGGATAATACTTTGGTTGTGTATTTTTTGGAGACAGATTGAGAATGTCTTATTTAGATATGGAAATTTTTGAAAATGAATATAGGGGAAGATGAGTATATATAGGTGTTCGATAGTCAAAGAATTGGACTTTCTAAAACCACTTCACATGTGTCCAAGGATTTAGCAAATAATATATTATTAAAATATTAGGGCCAGGTTTCTGACAGAGAAAGGAGTTACAAATAAAGGTGGGAAACTAGAATGAACTCTGTAGTGTTGAATTAAAATTGAAGGTATCAGCATGAACTCATGGTTTTTAATTTATAGACATATATAGAAATGGACACAGATATGTCCATTGTGTTCACAACATGTATTTCCTATTTCTGCCTGCAGAGAGCACCTAGAAGCAATGAGACTCAGTACCAATTAACATACCAACTGCCCAGATCTTGGTTTCTTAATACCATTTGCCAATAAAAGTTACTAGCTTCCTTGGAGAAAGTGGCTAATTCTAGGTCTGAGAATGGGAAAGTACAAGATGGGCATGAATTGTCTTGGAATGCCAGAAATAAAATATGCACAAAAAAAGATTGAGAATATGTCAAAAGAACACAGGCACTTGCTTGAAGAAACTCCCAACAGTCAAATCTGGGACAATTTGAGCAGTAAAATAATGCTAGTAATGGATTATGATTCAAGGAATAAAGTCAGACTGCATGAGACTATATTTATATTAACAAATAAATAAATGGGAGAGAAGAAGTACGGTAGAATTCCAACTAATAAATATAAAAAAAATTATGGAGTTAGAAAATTACCATTTGGGAAACACTACCCTAATTGCGTTAGGCAAGATTCACCAATAAATTTTAAAATTAGTGGATAAAACTATGATGAAAAACAAGATATTTACATATGTCAAAATATGTCCCTTCCCTCATATTTTATTTGCTGGATTGATCCCTATTTAAGCCTCCTTATATTGATTAGCTTTCACTCCATAAGTTTCATATTAATTACAAATGGAAAAACAGTGACATTACAGTAGGGAAACATGGCAGGCACCATGTTAATTTAGTGATTAGAATTTTCATGACCTATAATTGTCCAAATTGGCATCATATGTCTGATTACAATGTGCTAAGATGGATACAGCATCACTCTGTAACATTTCTTACAAAAATGTATAACCCAAATTTAAATTGTGAGTAAACATTAGACAAACCCAAATTCAGTGCCATTTCATGAAATAACTGATCAAAATTCTTTGACAATATTAGGGTTATCAATAACACACACAATAAAACCTCTTCCAAATTAAGGGAAACGTAACAACTAAATCCAAAGTGAGATCCTGGATTAGGTCCTGAACCAGAAAAGAAAAATCATTAGGATAATTGATGATATTTGAATAGATCTATAGATTAGATAATAGTATTATATCAGAGAAAATTTCCTGATCTTAATTATTGTATGTAGTCTTGTTAGATGTCAACATTTGAAGAATCTTGGTGAAGACAAAGGCGGAAGATTTTGTATAATTTTTGTATCATGTTTATCAGTAAAATCATTTCCAAACAAAAAGTCTTTTAAATTAAAAAATTAAAGATGTCAAAAAAAACTGCTCAGCCTTTAAAATATTTCTATTGTCTTCTCTTCTTCAAAACCTTTCCTGACCCCTCATTTTTTGTAATTCTATACTTATATTTACTTCTCTATTATACTGGTTTCTGTTATGACTCAGAGTTCCATAAACTGGCAGCCTGTGGGCTAAATTGGCCTTCAGCTCTTTTCATTTGGCTGGCACAAAGCCCTCTTCCCTAAATCTGATTTGTCATAGCTCCCCACTACTCCTTATTGTGTCAGGTATCAGGTTGGCTTTACTCATTTAAGACCTTTCTTTTTTGTTAGTTTAAGACTTTCTACCAAAATCTTGAAATCTTGTCTGATAACTTACACAAAAGATATTTCCATAGATAACTTCACTCTGTTCAAATGATCATATTTGCTGATTCACGGGGTCTGAGTTAATGTGCACTTGAATTTTATTACATTATGAAAATAAGTGCTATTTCATTTTTGACTCAGAAATAGCCATTAGTCATCAAGTCCTAACACTGATCTTTGAGGTTAATAGCAGTTTAGATCAATCACAAAATATATGAAAATGAGGAGATTCAGAGAGATTCTGTATTTACTCATTTCTCAGAAACCTGATGAGTCTTGCTCTAGGAATTGCATCATCTCTTCCAGAGTCTTCTCCTACTCCATAATCCAGTCACCTGGGAATCTTTTAAAATACCCTTTTAAAGCCTTTTTTTAATGCTTAAAAAATACCTAGACCTTACTCTCAGAGATTCAGATTTAATTGCTGTACAGTAGAGTATAGGCATTATTAGCCACTTCATAACCTATGGCTTCCTCTTGTCCAAAACGTTATTTCTGAATTGCTTGGTCTAACCCATTCATTTCTCTCACCACTTGGTCTCTTCTTAATCCCACAGACCTCCAAACTTATTGTTCATGCTTCAGTTTCCATCTTCAACTTTCCCAGTGAACTTGATTTCTGGCATTTTCTTTTTTGTGGCTCCTCACTGGTCATAAGGCCTAGAGCTCACGTGGAGGAGCTCTAGGGGAGTAGCTCCCAGTCCATGGTGCTCCATCACTCCTGATCCCTCCACCTGGGCTCTGGGCCTTTCCTCCTGAGACAGCCTTCTTTTCAATAGAAATAGCCCAGGTCGGCAGCTGAAAAGCCTTCTGAGCCTGATCCTTACTCAAAAAACTGGGGGACCCAAAGTCATTTTGTGATTTGTGAAATCTTAGAGCCTTGTACTCCAAGCTGGCTAGGTTTTTTTTTCCCCCAGTGAAATTCTCTTTAAAATATAGGTCTTCTATTATTTTCACTTATGTCTACCATGTGCTCCAAAGCCACATCCATAATTCTTTTTGTGAGTGGCCTCTCACTGCTTTGGGCATGCCTGGCTGCTGTGGAACACCTGATGATTCTTAAAAGCCTTTTTGTCTAACTGAGATGTTCCATTGGGAATTGCTTTGTAAAATCTAAAACCCAAAATTCAAAAATAAGTAATGTTGAAAAAAAGAAGAAGGGAACATTCCTGCAAAGGTAGCAATATAGGGAGAGGGCAGGAATTTGCAATGAATACATCTGGGACACTCAGTTCCCGCTGGATGCTATGTGGATGGGTAAAATGAAATGAAAGGAACAAGGCTGGGCAAACAGCCAGAATTTGACAGCTACCATCCCAATGTATATTTAGCATCCAGGAATGTTTTTTAAATTTAATGTTATTTTACAAGTATGTTTGCAAATTATTGCATAGTATTTATCATATATTATTTGAAATGGCTGGATGGTTCTCTAGCAATTTAATATATCATCATTTACCATTCCCCTACAGTATCACATTTAGGCTGTTTTGGTTTTCTGCTGTTTAAATAACTGCTACGATCATCTTTATACATTTTTAGTCATCAATTATAATGTATTTAATCTTTCAAGAATTAGATCACTGGGTAACATATTTAAGGCAAGTGACTTAAATGGTCAGTGTTTTCTAGAAGGCTTACACCAACTCTCAACCCTTTAATCTACCTGTTAAAGTCCACTTTAACCTACCTGTTTCCCTGAAGCCTTAGCACCATTGAGTTTTATCAGTCTTCTTTTTTTCTTTAGAATTTAGCAGACACAGTGGCATCTTCTGGTTTCTATTTGCATTTTTTAAATTTATAAATAGCATCATCATTTTTTCTTTTGTTAATTTAACAAAACTAATTTTCCTTGTATGAAGTTAGCTCTAGTCCTAGTGTGTAATAGATAAAAGACCCAACTGCAAAAGATAGAAATGAAGAAAGAATCAAATAATAATAAAAAATTAACAGTGGCTTTTTTCTTTCTCACATAAAAGAATTCTGGGGATAGCCCAGGGCTGCCAGGGACTCTGTATTGTCAGCAACTTGTGCTTTATTAATCTCATCACTGTTATGCTAGGTGACAGCTTCTACCTTATGATCTGCATTCCAGTCAGCGGGAAGGAGATGGGGGTGGAATGTGATAAGCTACTTCCCCTGAAGGACATTTTCCAGAAGGTGAATACCGCTTCTGTTTATATCCCATTGGCCAGCACTTAGTTTTATTTCCAAGAAGAAAAAGGAGAACAGATATCATGTTGATGGGCAGTCTCTGCCGGGCAGCTAATCTTCACCTTCCATTAAGACTGAGAAATTGCCAGCACAGGAGAAAAAGGTGGTGCAGTTCAGCAGAAGGAGTAAATGTGAGAAGAGAGCCAAGACTTAGAGAGGCAAAGAGGGGCAGGTGTGTGGAGGTGGCAAAACACTACCTGCGTGAAGTCAGCTTCTCCCTGATTCTAGACTCCTGGCTGGTTCACTGTCAGCCCTCTCTGATAGACAGACCTTCCATCTCCTCCACAAATTTTAAACACTTTTCAATGCCCAGCTAAGATCTCAATATCTTCTGCAACATTTCCTGACCAGGACCAGACCAAACAGTCTTTTGAACCTAGACACCAAGCTGCATCTTCTTAAATATCATTTCTGTAAGTTTAATTGACCTCAAGAGATTACAAATACATTGCAAACAGACATAGTACTTTGTGTTTTTCAGTGGCCACCATCCCCCACTAATCTAGCTTTCTGTATTCTCTTATCTCAATAGAATCATCCCTAGCTCTTCCCAAATATGCTGTTTGTTAGAAATCCAGGATTTTAAAGTTCAGAAAACATAATTTTCCCAAGAAGGTAGCAGATGTTTATTTACACCATCAGCTTTTGTGGACTTGTAGTTGGTAAACAGACAATACAGCACTAGGATAAGAACTCTTGGAACTTAGTAATATGACATGCTTTTCATTTGGTTGTTTTGCTTTAATTTCCACAGATCTGCTTTTTAGAAAACCCACACTTGCCCAATTGTGTATTTCTGAAAATCACTATGTGTGGCTTGAAATGATCTATTAAAACACATTATGTATATGGAAAATTGGGAAATGATGCTTGGTAATCAAGATGCAATTACCTGTTTCAGGAAAAAGGAGTATTTATTAATTTTTTCACAAATATGTAAGCTAGTGCTCGACTTACGACCACGATTGGTTCTGACAGACTGGTCGTAACACAATTTGGTCGTAAGTTGAGTAGGCTATATGTACAGTACTGTGAAATGATGTTATAAAAGTCTTTAAGTCATATTTTATCATAATTTTCTTTCATTATTGTTATATATCATAATTTTCTTTGTTCATTTTATGCCATTTTTATCATCTCTACACCATTTTGTTTCTTATTTTTACATTCGTCAGGTTTAAGTAAAACACTGCATTACCAGTACAACTGGTTTAATATTTGCAAAACATACAAAATTACAAAATACAGGTGCATACAAAAATACAAAATACAGGTGTAAAAAATACCATAGGAAACATTTTCTCAATTGCAAAACATATCAATATACATAAACGTACGAAACATTTTATTGGCCGCTGGTGCTTGGCTGCGGATCGTTGATGTCATCATCTGAGGCAGCAGTTGGGGTTACCGGAGTTGGTTTTTTCATAAACATGGTGAGCTTTGTCTGAATTGTATGTTTCTTTTTTTCTTCATAAATTTCACGATATGGACGAAACACATCGTGCGCCATCTGTTCAATCCTTGCAAATCGTTCGATGTTTGGGTCCATTGCTTCAAAATGTATAAGAAGTTTATTCAGTAAAGATAAACCATCTGATAATCCCTTAGTGGTGAACTTTCTTTCTGGCTCCTCCTCTTCTTTCTCTGCTTCTCTTCTTTCTTCTTCCACCACTCTTTCTTCTTCCAGTTCGATTAGCTCTTCATTTGTAAGTTCTCCGGATTCTTTGTCTAGCAACTCTTCCACATCTTCCATTTCACACTCCAAAGAAAGGTCTTTAGTGAGTTTTACCATTTTTTCCTGAATCGTTTCAAGTTCATGTTCACCGTCAAATCCGTCAAAATCATTAACATAGAGCTTAACACAATTTTTCCAGATGCCATTCATGCACTTTGTCATCACAGCCTCCCAGGTGGTAGTGATATTCTTGATACACATCAAAATGTTGTAGTGTTTCCAAAAATCTACAGCGGAGCAGTCGTGGCTAGCAATTGTGGTCGTAAAGTCGAATGGTCGTACGTTGCATAGGTTGTAAGTCGATCAATACCTGTAGTATATACTAAGTGCCCACTACCTACAAGGCACAATGCCAGCTCATTTGGTGTCCAATAATATGGGGACCCAAAGATCAGGGTTCTGCTCTCAAGAAGGTTTTAGCCTTCTAGGTAAGAGACACATACATACATGCTAGCATATAGCTCTTTAATTGCTCCTTTCACTGTTAGAAACCCCAGTGGTAGAGGGAAAACCTTGCCGTGGGTAGATCAAGCACAAACACGCAACCTAAGAATGGCTCAAAGCAGAACTTGACTTTAGCCCCTGAGTCACCTCTCAGTCCATAGACTGTGGGAATTTGGGCACACTACTTAATTCTATTCTGTAAAATGAGGATAATAACACTGACATCACACTCAATACCTATCTTGTTAGTTCACAGAAGTCATTAATGATTCTGCTAGGCACAACATGCTGTAATATAGCTAATGGCCTTATTAAGCAGGCTATAAACTACAACTTGATACAATTATAAATGAATACATTCTTTTATAGCTACAGACTTATTCAACAGATCAAATGGGTCAGCTTGCTTCACTTCCAGAAAATTCTTGACGTTTCTTGAATTGTCAGGCTGAGGCTTGAAGAAGGAGGAACCCCTGAATTCCAGAGTCAAGGTAACCGCAGGAAACCCAGGTGCTTGGGCGTTCCTCTTCCCTGGTTGCCAGTAGGGGAGGCCCCTGGACCCAAAAATACTTCTACTGGCAGCCAGGGAAGAGAGTAGGGAAGAAGCCATGTGGGGAGACGGGATGAGAAATTGGGAAAAGAAGGTGAGAGAATGCCAGAAAAATCTTGTTTTGCCTAGAGATATACTTCCCTTTGTTGTGGGAAGTATAGCTGAAGACTGAGGAACTACGACCTTCTTATCTTCTCTTTCCAAATCTA
Source organism: Cebus imitator (assembly GCF_001604975.1). Lineage (NCBI taxonomy): Eukaryota > Metazoa > Chordata > Mammalia > Primates > Cebidae > Cebus > Cebus imitator. Next base: position 785,211 of record NW_016107659.1, on the reverse strand, counting down.
GTTCTTCTTCCCACTCTGGGAATTCTGATGTGGCAGGAACAATGGGAAGGGAACACAGTGGGGGAGGAGGCGAATGCCAGCAGGATCCCTTGTTCTAGTACCGGAGATGCTCATCTGAACAATCTAGCATCCTCCAATTCTACACTTTTGTTATGACCGCACTGGAGAAATTCTTTTCCTCTTCCTCCATCTCTCTTTCCAGGAAACTGGGCTTTAAAGGTGCTTCTGAGCTATGGGTCCAGATTAACGACCCAGCAAACTGAAGTTATATTTAGGGTGCTTTTCTGGTTGGTGCCTTAGGTATTTGCAGTTTATTGTGTATAGCAACCCTGAGATACTAAGGAGACTGGGGTAGGTGGGGGAAAAGGCAGAAAGGATGCAGTGGGTAAGAGCATAGGAGTGCCCTCACCTACTTCACCAACAAGAAGCAAGGCCTTTACAAACTGTCTACCTTTCAGTTGCAAATAATATATCTGGATGTACTCAGGTCATTGTGTGACAAATCAGAAACCAAGGTCTGAATTCCCCAAGAATGAGAGGTGTGCCTGAAAGATTGAGGGTGGGAAGAGAGGAAGGCTGCTGCAGTGGGGTTGTTGAAATGGGGGCTCTAGATCTTTGGCTTGAAGGAGATGGTCACTGGGATAAGTGCAGTCAAAGAACTGATGATTGACAGAGGGTGCCCCAGAGCAACCCACTGGTAGGGGGTACAAAGTCTCAAGGGGCACATGGGCATGGGTAAATTTAAGAGAGTTACATTCTAGATCCTAGTTTCCATATGTGCTCTTTCTCAAAACTGATCATGTTTGGACACCTCTTGGCTGTCATGCTGGTTCTCATACTTGATTCCTTTTGTGAAGTGGCCTCAGTGGCACTTTTTAAAAGGAAAGTCTACTGTCATGCATGCCAAATCTCACTAGGGTGTACTGACCCCCAGAGGAAATCCCTGTATGATGCCAGAGAGTGTCCACCTGAAATATCGATGCCTGTGTCTCACATACCTCTTTTGCATTGATTTTAAGTAGTAGGAGGAGAAGGATTAACATTATAGTTTCAAATTAAAGCAACCTATACTGACATATTTTCTTAAACATTTACTCAAACTCATGGGAAAACCATTTCTTTCAACTTTTGTCAAAAGATTGTGTACTGCAAATCCATGTTTATTTAATTTAATTAATTTATTTATTTTGAGACAGAGCTTTGCTCTTGTTGCCCAAGCTGGAGTGCAATGGCGTGATCTCGGCTCACCGCAACCTCTACCCCCCGGGATTCAGGTGACTCTCCTGCCTCAGCCTCCTGAGTAGCTGGGATTACAGTCATGCACCACCATGCCCAGCTAATTTTGTATTTTTTAAGTAGAGACGGGGTTTCTCTATTTTGGTCAGGCTGGTCTTGAACTCCTGACACCAGGTGATCCACCCACCTCCCAAATACCATGTTTATTTTTAAATTTGGATACGAGTCTCCTGTTTGCTTCAGGTTTTCTGTAGATTTAGTGGCACAATGTCTTCTCTTTTTTTGCTGGTAATTTCCATAAAATATCATCCTATTCTAGCAATAAGCAACATTCATTCATGATACACCAACTTATCTTTTTATTTAAAGGCTAATTTCCTTTTTATGTTTAATGGTTATTTTAAAATATTATATTTTAATGGCTTTATTTTACCCAAGTATGCACTAATATAAATTGTAATGATAAATCAATGCAGAATATTTATTAACATGCACAGTCTTCTATTGACAATTTTAACTAATTTGTATTAATAAATATTCAATCTAGAAAAAAATAAGTATTTTATATTATGAACATATTTTTCTGCCAAGAATTATAATGTTGTGCTCAATAAAAGATTATCAAGTTTAAAAGCATCTCATACTAAGATAAAATTCTGTGGGTAACATAAGATGAAAATGTGAGTTCAAGGAGAAAAAAATAAGTGATGGAAAATTTCTGACTGTTACAAAAGAGCTTATTCATGTGCTTTTTGAATACAAGAAGGTAGGTATTTAATACATTTAATTGAATGATTTAACAGTTTTAAAAGTCAATGTGCCAGAAATTATATCCTCTTTAATTACTTAAACCTGCAGTAAAAATTTTATGTGTTAATTAAAAAAAGTGTGATGGAGATACATAATTTTCCCAAAAATTGTAGGAGGTCCCAGAAAAAAGCATCTTGTCGAGCTCTGCCCTAGGAAGAAGGAGGTGAATGTGGAAAGGGAACAGGTAGGAGGAGGACGGGCTGCCCACTCTGCAATTTTGTCCAGGGGCAGGGCACATACTTGTGTCCCCTGGCCTCTCTGGGATGCCTCTGCCTTGTCGTGAGGGGGTCTTGTCTGGCTTTCCAAGAGAATATGAAGCAGATGATCCTTCAGGACAGACACTTCATCCTGCATAGTATTTGCTCAAAGTGGCATCCCAATGGACTATAGTGATATATCCTTGACTCTGTATGGGACTTATAGTTCATCCTGGAGTGGTCAGTACCCTATAGGAAACACAGCTGGTGGAGTGAGATAGCAATGGTACAGCTAATCAGACACCCTGGAATGCTAAAATCTTGGCAAAGTTGCCAGATAGATGAAAAGATGTAGTGTTATAAAAATGCACGATGGAATGCATAAGACACATGGATGGCCTTCTTGTCCTTCACTGACAAGAGCCCTAGGAGATTCTAAGCACAGAATTCAGGTTTCTCCATGCCTCAGCCTCCCAGGCACAGATGGGCCTCTAACCCTCCCTGTTGATGGTGCCTGCCCAGCCCTCTCCTTGCCCTCATCAATCTTCTGCCTGTGCTCCCTGTTCCATCCATTGCCACCTCGTCGCCTGTGGCTCCCCAGAGTCTGGCCGCTAAATTAGAACTTTTGCCAGCAAATGCTGACTTGGCAAAAGCTGCAACGGGTTTTCTGGGTTTAAGAAAAAAGCCAGTCCCACCCAGTGTCAGTTTTCCAGCTGCCCCAGAAGCTATTTCCATGGCGTGCCCAGTCCTCATGAAGTCATGCTGTGTTTCTGGGTGTTGACTTGGGGTCTGGATTGGCAGAAACGAGGCAGCTTGGGGAGATAGACCCACTGAAACACACTGTTGGCAACAACAAACAGGGCATATGGAAATGAAGGGGGTTCTTAGGTGGCCACAACCCTGTGGTCCTCATGGTTCTGAAGGCCAAAGGAAATACGTGAGAGTGTAAAGTGGCATCTGCATCTTAAAGTTGAAACAATAACCTCTTCAGTCTTCCTTTGTCTTAATGAAACCTAAGGCGGCCTTTGTGATGGGCAGGTATCACTGCACCACAGGCCTTTAGATCAGGGTCCTCCAGGTGGAGTCTGAAGTCAGCAAGGTAGAAGCTAATTCCACCATGATACTAAGATGTTTTTTTCATGACTACTCTCCCTCAAGTGGATCACGGGATTTTCAGAGGGATTTCCATGATACATGATGACATCTTCTCTCTGATGATAATAGAACCTGTGCAAACCTCTGATGACAAACAGAACAGTAAGTATCAATAGATATAACTCAGCAGATATCACAAAATCTCTTTGGTTATTTTCAGTAATTTTTAAATGTAACAGAGTCCTGAGAACAAAAAGTTTAAGAGCTGCTGCCACAGATCTTAAGTTCCAGAATAAGGTTCTAAAAAAGAGGAGATAAATTGCTCAAAATAGCACAGAACTTGAGGCAGAGTCAGGAAGAAACTCTGTACCACACCACACTGCCCAGGTTTGCTTCAACTTCAATTAATGGGATGCTGTTAATGTCCATGCCTACCATGTTCCACTCTGAAGAATGTTAGGTTTCCCTAAACGAAGGCAAGAGCAGGACCCTCTGGGACAGGAGCAGATCTGATGGAAGCAGCAGAGCAAGACAGAAGAGCCTGCAGGAGAATCACTTTGGGCTGCAAGGTGACCACATGGGAATAGTCAAGGAAAAATTTGCCTCATCACTTGAACTCCAATTGTAATCTACTCTGTCACGGCGAAGATTCCCTTCTTTTGTTTTGGTCTGCTCCTGCGGTCCTTCCAGACATTGAGGGACGTAACAGTTGGGGTACATATAAAAGAAGTCTTAGCAGTATCTAGTGCATTTGCCCATTCATTCAATGATGTATGTATAGTACCTGCCGTGTGCCCCTCACAGGCATGGGCCCCGGGAATATAGCAGCCACAAGACAGATGCGGGTCCTTCTCCCTACCAGGATGGCCCATCCCTTCCATTTCAGATGCTAGAGGCTAGAGGGTTAATGTGACCTGCCCAAAGTCACACAGCAGTTGAAAAAGAAGCATCTACTGTATATCTGTCCTCTGGGGGATACAACAGAAATAGGTGACACATTCATGGCCACAAATTAGTTTATGGTCTCATTAGAGAAAAGAGATTTATGCTAAAAATGATATAAAGATTTGGATTTCAAAGGCTAGATATTCCACAGTGGGATAATAAAATAGTTGTTTAATTGCTGTAACTACTTTAAGAACAGTTTTTTTGAGGGGGGGGGAATCATTCAGAGGGCCAGAGTCTTTGATTGTTTTCATTTATTTTTTTAATATTCAATTTATCGGCCAGGAATGAAGGAATTAAATAAGAAATTATGGTTTAAATATACAATCAAGTGTAAAATTGGTGTAGAATTGATTGAGTAGAGACAGAGAGTGAAGCTTAGGCTGTAAAGTGTAATCCCAGCACTTTGAGAGGCTGAGGCGAGAGGATTGTGTGAGCACAGGAGTTCCAGACCAGCCTGGGCAACATGGAGAGACCCTGTCTCTACAAAAAATGCAAATATTAGCTGAGCAAAGTGGCACTCACTTTGAAAAAGATTCAGTTTATCAAATTACACATTTTAAACTCAAGCTGTTAATTGTGAGATTTTAAGTTCTGCCTATAAATAGAACAAGATCTGCAAGCCTAGCAACATTTTAAATTACTTTTGAAGTCCTTAAATTAATATTTTGTAGCACTTACAAATTTAGTTAAACACCTTTAAACATTTTAAGCTGCATGAACATATTTAATATGTTTTATTTCCTTTTTATGTAATTCAGTTGCCTAATTTAACAAAATCATCCAACTATCCTGAGTACTTAAAAACCCTCTTAAAAGTTAACAAGTCACAACCTTGTAAGTATGGCTAAGTTTAAGCTTTTTTTTTTTTTTTTTTTTTTTTTTTTTTTTTTTTTTTTACTTTTCAATATTAGGTAAAACAATATTTTCACTTAAAATTAAAAGTTTAAATTAGTTACACAATTAACATTTTTAATTGAAATGTCAAGACGGACTTATTTATAACTCACATACCCAAAATACCAAATGTGCACAGATTCCTAACACGAAAATATTAATACTGTTGTTCTGACACTCTTAAACATTTTTATATTCAATTTTACTTCTTTCTGAAATAAGACTTAGCTGGGGAATAATTTGGGTCATTCTGTCCATTTCTGGGCATCACTTTCTTATGGAAATTTTTGCATTGCTTTCTCAATTTATTGGACGTTGCAAAGCAATCAAAGGTATTGGCCTAGATCTTTATTAGATTCTTACTTGCTGTCTCAATCTTGAGAACACACAAAAGTGGTGCCCCTCAGCCATGGCCTTTACATTCAGGTGACAATAACTCATGCTTTTGCTGCTCAAGCAGAATTTCAACTTCTGCTCAAAATGGTCACTCAATTAGATTTTGCTTTTCTTCGGATCCTAACGTATGTGAAAGTATCTTACGTCAAACAGAAAACACCGTTGAAGTGAGGAAAGCCTGTATTCTTCTATTCCCCCCAGTTTTAGAACTTCACACCCCTTAAGAATGTTAACATGTGGTGTCAGTTGTGCTAAGCGTAGTGAGTCTTTTCCATGTGTGAAAAATGAACGGTCCTACTTGTACTTTTTATTTCCATTTTTATCCATTCAACTCCGCTCCCTACAATCACATTTTAAGATGAGGCCCCCGTCTTTAAGGAATTTAGTTGTGCATTCTTTTCTCTAACTCTACCATAAGCTCTTTAAAGAGTTACATTCACCAAATACATCTCTTGAAATCCTCAGCACCTAGCACAGGGTGCCCAGTGTATTAGTTAACTTAGCAATGTTTGATGAATTAAATAAGAAATTATGATAAAAACATACAATCAAGTGGAAAATTGGTGTTGAATTGATTGAGTAGAGGCATAGAGTGAAGCTTAGGCTTTGAAGAAGTTTGACAGCAAAGATGATGTAAAGATATGTGAAGTTTAAGGAAGAATTCTGTGGGTTGCCGGGAATAAGTGAGTCAGAGGAAGAAGATAATAACAATGAGTATTATAATTACTACTGAGTATATAATTACTATGTGACAAGCTCAATTTTAAATGTTTTATATGTGTTAACTAACTCTTTAACCCTCCTAACATTTCTATAGGGTAGACACCATTATTATTGCATTTTACAGAATGAAGAAACTGAGGCACAGAGAGGCTAAGTCATTTAGTGCTATACTGTTTGTGTGATAATTTACTTTAAAATAGTTCAATATAGGCCAGGCGTGGTAGCTCACACCTGTAATCCCAGCACCCTAATTAGCACGCCATACTGCCTCTCTGGAAGAGGGTTGAACAGAAGCAAGCAGGGCATGAGTGAAGGAGCAGGGTTTCAGGCAAAGAGAGATGATCCAGGGCATAGCTAGAGACAGCAGTGTTTCCAGAGGAAAGATTTCTTTCAGTCAGAAAGGGAGACAGAGAAAGATATGAGGACAGTGAGTGTCACTGTAAGTAAGTTTAGAGGCAGAGGGAGGAAATCAGAGCTCCTGCCTGATGAATCATATTTCCTTGGAGAAGTAGAATTCAAGGGCTTGGATTGAAAGAAAAGGTGGTGGGGTTGGTGCAGGCTTAAGTTCGGGGGCAATGGGGAGAAAGTCCCTTCTCTGTTTCCCATGTATGTTCTTATGAGAAGAAGGTTTGCCTGGGACCAAGAGTGTGGAGCTTGTAAGAAGGGAAGCCAGCCGGGCGCGGTGGCTCACGCCTGTAATCCCAGCACTTTCGGAGGCCGAGGCGGGTGGATCACGAGGTCAAGAGATTGAGACCATCCTGGTCAACAGGGTGAAACCCTGTCTCTACTAAAAATACAAAAAATTAGCTGGGCATGGTGGCGCATGCCTGTAATCCCAGCTACTCAGGAGGCTGAGGCAGGAGAATTGTCTGAACCCAGGAGGCGGAGGTTGCGGTGAGCCAAGATCGCGCCATTGCACTCCAGCCTGGGTAACAAGAGCGAAACTCCGTCTCAAAAAAAAAAAAAAAAAGAAGGGAAGCCTCAGAGGCTAAGTGCGGCCCCAGGGTCAAGACGGGGAATTTGTTTCAACCTCTAGTACCCTGTCAAGATATCCAGGTCTTCCAGAGGGAGGCCTGAGATACAGCCTGTCCTAATGAACAGCAAGAAGAGAAACAAGGCATAGCTCAAAGGCCCCAGTAGCCAGAGACACCCACTTAGCAGGACTCAACCTTACCTCAAAGGGGATGAGGATAAGGCCCTTTCCTGTCCCTGTCTAAAGTGCATTGAAGAGTTCAGGATGCTCATGGTGAATTTTAAGATTTCCTGAGGTCAAAGAGTAGGACAGTCAGTTCTGGAGGAGACAAAATGACGCTGCATTTTCTTCCTCTGCAAGAGCTGATGAATAATTCAAGGCAATGTTAAGTAAGTGAGCTCTGCCAGGCAGACTGGCTCTGAGCAGGAACAACCCGGCGGGTTGCCATGGGACTGTGTTCTCAAAGAAAAGACCCCCTCTTCTTCTTATATACTCCTTAGTGTCCCTGGCGCCGATCCCACATGGCTCCCAGGGAAGTCCTTTTCAACCAAGGGGATGAATGCCTGCTACAGAAAGGCCCTGGAGGAACTTCCAAACTCAGGCGGAAACAAGAATGGATGGAGAGGCCATGTGACTCTCTCTTGGGTATTTGCATTGTACTGAGAGGACAAATAGAAGGGTCTTGCCAGAGAAAAGAAAAGGAGTAAAGAAAGTGGGCTGGCTGGCTGGGGAATCCCAGGGACCTAACTGGTCCTCACTACTGCCTGTTGTAGGTGAAGCCATGGGCCTTCCTTCCCCACTCAGGGAGACAACCTCTTCCCCAAGGGCAAAACCCTGTATATAACACAGCTCTGCCCCCATAGTCTCCCCTTTGGACTAGATTTGTTGATTTTTATTTGAAGGAGGAGATGTCAAGAGCCCTCAAAAACAGTAGATGCCCACCTCCAGCTGGCAATAAACTTATACACCAGCAAATCAGATGCCTCAGACAGAAAGATGATAACCATATTATCTTGATTTTATCTGCAAATTCAGCTGTTCAGTTATCATTATTGTATCCTATCACACTAAGAAAATACCTCTGAGATACTTTAAGTGAGCAAAACCCCATCTGCTACCTTAGTAAGGACAGCTATGCAAAATCCTGGCACCAAAACCCATTATCATAGAGAACTACCCAATAGAAAAGCCAATGCCATTCCCGAGTGACCTCTCTTTGCCTCCTCACCATTTGAAAGCCTGTTCTAGTCTGTCACTCATAAAGTTAAAAAAAAAAAAAACATGCTTGTGTCAATCGGCTGGACCTTCAGAGTATCACATAGTATAATATTCATGGTGTCCATATGGGTTTCAGCATAAAATATTCAGTTTGATAAAAATGTGTTACAGCAACTCCACCATAAACTCATTTAGGAAATATTGGCAACCAGATCCAGGTCTTGCATGGGACAAGGGAGTGGAGGCTGATCTCAATACACCTCTCATTAATCTTCAGTAACATTCTCGAAAACACAGAGTAAGGCAACATCAGCAGGGGGTGCAAATCCTACTCAGAGCCAACCCCGCCCTGCTGACTTAGTCAGTCACTCCTTGGAGTACCTGTGCACTGACAACTCTCTGGCTACTCAGGGAACACTAAACATGGTGCCTGTTTGCCAATAATTATCTGTTGTAATTATTTCACTACAGTTTTTTGTAAAGAGGTGCTCCCTTTTGTTTTCTCAAAACCATATATCTGGGTAGGAGGCACAATACCAGGGAAGTCACCGTGTGTGTGTGTGTGTGTGTGTGTGTGTGTGTGTGTGTTGTGTATGTGTGTGTTGGTGCAACAGACTGAGTGTGTCCCCCCAACGTTGATATGTTGAAATCCTAACCCCCAGTGTGATGCTATGAAGAGGTGGGCTTTGGGAGCTGATGAAGTCATGAGGGCAGAGCCCTCAGGGATGGGATTAGTGCCCTTATGAAAGAGACCCCAAAGAGATCTCTCATCCTTTTCTGCCACATGAGGAGGCAGTAAGAAGACTGCAGTCTGCAATCTAGAAGAGAGTCCGTCCCAGATCCTGACCATGCTGGCACTCTAATCATGGACTTCCAGCCTCAAAAACTATGAAAAATAAATCTCTGTTGTTTATAAGCTACCCAGTCTATGGTATTTTGTGATAACAGCCTGGATGGACTAAGACAATTGGGGTAGTGGTGGGAGGGGGCCGTGTTACCACCTATTAAGATGGAGCACTGAGGATCTACTCAGTGTAGCAAGGAGTGATCAAGCACTCACAGAATGGCTAGGATTTAGGAAAGAGATAAATCGAGGCAATAACAATAATGATAATAGAACACTTTCTGTGACTGAACTCTATTTTGAGAAATGAGTCATCTAGGGGAGAAGAGCAACAACATATAACTAATTAACGATAAATCAGTCCACTGTAATACATAGTATATTTAAGAAAACAGCTACGAAATTGCAAAGGAGGAAGCTGCAGGACAACATTTTTGCAGTTGGAGGAGAGAGAGAGGAAAGGCTTCCTGGAGAAGCCCATTTGTGTCGTAGCACTTGCCCCAGCATGCCCAGCTTCCACTCCACCCAGAGGGATGATAACAAGGCAGAGGCCCTCATCCCTGCTGGCCACGTGGGAGGCCATGGCATGCATTTGGAGGGGCGCCCCCAACCTCCATTTTACTGCTTTTATTTTCCTTTCCTTTTTTTTTTTTGAGATGGAGTCTTGCACTGCTGCCTGGGCTGGAGTGCAATGGCATGATCTCAGCTTGCTGCAACCTGCACCTCCCAGGTTCAAGTGATTCTCCTGCTTCAGCCTCCCAAGTAGTTGGGATTACAGGTGCCTGCTACCAGACCTGGCTAATTTTTTGTATTTTTAGTAGAGATTGGGTTTCACTTTGTTGGTCAGGCTGGTCTCGAACTCCTGACCTCATGATCCACTCACCTTGGCCTCCCCAAGTGCTGGGATTACAGGCATGAGCCACTGTGCCTGGCCCATTTACCCCCTTTCTATCTGGAGTGGTTGGAAAGCTGAAAACCTTCCGAGGCTACCTTGGAACTCAAGCTCTACAGGAGAGTTTGGTTTAGCCTGAAAGCTGCCCTTGCCAGAGATTTGGGAGGCAGAAGCCATTCTCCGCACCTGTGGTGGCTAATGAGTGAGCGCCAACAGTTCCAGATGTTTCAACAGCTGACGTCCCGCTTCCACATCAAGGGGCGAGGTGGTTGAGGCAGAAGCCCTAGTAATTGTGAAAACAGCAGCAGGCTGTTCTCTGGATGCTACCCGTGTTTTGGCCTTGAAACCTACACTCAGTCAGCAGCCCCCTGACTGCTGCCCCTGCAGCCCCTCTACTTGAAATACCTAGAATGGTTTCTGTTTTCTGCACTTTACACTGAGAAATAAAGATGTTCTGGATAACTAATTAAAAACTCCTACAGATAAGTAGTAATATAGAGAAAATGACAGCAATTTGGGCCTGGCCACTATCACTGCATCCATTTGTTAGCCTCTTACAAATTGGCCTCTGTTCCACCACCCTAAGAGAAAAGCCCTATCTGAGTTATCCAGCCACCCCATCCTTGCAGAGAGACACCTTCGTGACTTTTCTGTTGCCCCTCCCTTCCTTAATATGGTTTCTTCCTGTATCTGACCTTTCTGTGATACCTTCTCTTTTTATCTGAATTCTCTTTTATCCTACCTCTCTCAAACTGCTTAAGTTCTTGGCCTTCTACACTTCTAACTTTGCATTCTGTCTCATAGGAAAATATATTCATGCTTTCTTTTGTCATTTCTGATTATCAGCTCTGTGCTTGGAGCTATGGCCCAGGTGAAGATAAGCTGCAAGAATCTTGTAAGAGAAGCAAGTCAGTTACAGAAAAGGCACTTTCTAGTGCAATGAGTATTCTAGGGAAGGTAGCCACAAAGGGCTTTGAAAATAGACGGTAGAAAATGGCAGGTAGGAAATGAAGGACGCTTTATGAAGAAAACAGCTTGGGAGATAAATCAGAGAGGACTTTTGATAGGTGAAAACAGGCCTCAGGGAAAGGAAAACATTTTAACAGGAGGAAATAACATGAGAAGAATTGAATGGAAGTAAAAAGGTATAGGGCATGTGGGGAAATCCTACTCACATCCATAAAGCAAACCCATATACAGTGGTCCATCACTTAACCAGGAAGACATGCCTGAGAAATTTGTCCAGCTCTTTTGTCATGTGTGAACATCATAGAGTGCACTTACACAAACCTAGATGGTATAGCCTACTATACACCCAGCCTGTGTGGGGTAGCCTATCACTCCCAGGCTGCAAACCTGAACAGCAGGTTGCTGTATGGAATATCGTAGGCAACTGTAACACAGTATAAATATTTGCATATATTTAAACATATCTAAACATGTAAAAGGTACTGTCCAAATACAGTTTTGTAATCTTACGGGACCACCAATGTATAACTGATCCGTCATTGACCAAAATGCCATTTTTGGTGCATGACTGTGGTTAGATTTTGAGCTCTGTGAGTAAGGAACCTGTTCACTAGCTGTCTCTCTTCCCAGAATTCAGCATTGCACCCTCATTAAGTACTTGTGAGTGAAAGACTAAAATAGGAGCATTCGCCATCATGCCAGCAGATGAGCCTAGTTCAGAGCCCAGCCACTCCCTTCTGCCCAGGCTGCTGCAGTTATGTCAAGACAGCGAGAGAGAGCACTGAGCGAAGAGCTCTACTCCTCAGCATTTTCCACGAACCCTGCCCAGGGAGTTGCCTCCTTACTTTCCCTTCTACTCCTCCACAGTTAACCAATCCACTGGGTTGAAGGTACCACTAACCATCAACTAATGTTGATAGATCTACTACCTTTAAAACATGCACCATATGATCCATTCATATTCTGGATTCTGCTACCACCCAGTTCATTGTTCACATTCCACCCTTGATCCTTGACAAACACAGCAGCCAGACTGGTCCCTTCAGGAGCATCACTCCAAGCACATTACACCTGTCCAGCCCCAAGTGTTCTCCATGGTCTTACATGGTCTCCTCTGTGATACGGTTTGCTTCTGTGTTCCCACCCAAATCTCATGTTGAATTGTAGTCCCAGTGTTGGCAGAGGGACCTGGTGGGAGGTGACTGGATCATGGAGGTGGATTTCCCCCTTGCTGCTCTCACGATAGTGAGTTCTCACAAGATCTGGTTGTTTGAAAGTGCGCAACACTTCCCCCTTTACACTCTCTCTCCTTCTTTGCCATGTGAAGAAGGTGCTTGCTTCCCCTTCACCTTCCACCATGATTGTAAGTTTCATGAGGCCTCCCCAGCCATGCCTCCTATACAGCCCGTGGAACTGTGAGTAAATTCAACCTCTCTTCTTCATGAATTACCCAGTCTCCGGTAGTTCTTGACAGCAGCATGAGAATGGACTAATACGCCCTGCTAACTTCACGAGGAGCATGTACACTCACTGCTTCTGCATCAGCTATTTCCATGCTAGCTAATTTCCTTCTCACACATGGTGAGACATGCATTTCAATTTTCTTCCTAGTTTCTTCCAGCTCTTGCCTATTTACCTCATTTGAAAAGTGTTATTCCCTCTCCTTTCTTGGTCCCTTTTTGTGAGCCAAGAAACAAGCTGCATTAAGTCTAATAAACCTAAGAATAGTTCTAGAGATGTAACTACCCTGGGGTTTGCAATGAAATTAAGCAAAGAACCAGTTAGCATCCTCTGAATTTGTCGGAATCTTATACCTACAGAGCATATCAGCATCCCCACACAGGCTTCCATTGTCTCCGTCTGCTTTCCTTATTAAACCTGCTATTCTTTTGAGGGCCAGCCTCTTTCGAATTATATAATCTTTCCAAAATAACATCTTATTTGGGATTATTGTTTTTATGATAGTTTAAATAGTAATATAGAAAAACAGGGTTTTCTTATTTCTTTCCTTTGCAATAAACAATTTTCAACAGTATAGTAGCTTAAACAGGCGATTGTGATGTCACTGCTTGTCACATTGTTTCTGCAGGGAAACCAATTCACGAATGATGAAATGTCATGGGGGTGAAATCACGGCTGTGTATTTTAGACCACCAACTTGCCTGTGAAGGGAATCTGGGGATGTGCACTGCTGGAGGCCATGTGCATGTTGAAAGTATGTAAATTCAGATGACTTGAGGGAATGTGGTGTGGTAAACAATTGTGCAGGGTCTATTTGTGTGTGCATAATTGGTTGCTAGAACTGAGCCATGATTAGTCACCAAATTACAAAAGCATGCCTTTTCCTTCAGTGGATGTAGCACTGGCCCAGGATACACAGCGTGGAAAGAGGAGCAAGGGTTAGATTTTTGCCCCACTCGCCCATGTGGCAGAGGTCTCTGTGCAGTGTACAATTTGCACAACCAGAAAAATTGCATTCATATGATGCCCTACAAAATGCCAAAAACCTACAAAGCAGTCAACCTGTATAGTCTACAGGGAAAGGAAGGACACATTTATTCTAGTGACCTAGATTCAAATCATAGACAAAGAAGCAGTGAAGGAAAAAGATCAAAGAGAAAAATCATACAATCCCGGGGTTGGGAGAGAAAGAATGGGCGGGGCATAGATGAGGCAAAGGGAGACAAAGAGGAAACAGATTAGAGAGGGAAGGGAAAGGAAGGAAGGAAAGAAAGAAGAAAGGAAGGAGCAAAAGAAGATTCATGCATGAAAAATAGAAGTTATTTCTGAAACACTCATGATCCTCCCCCCTTTTTGAGGCATTGTGGTGGGGAGACAGAGACGGGTCCAGTTCCTTAAGATCAATCTACTCACATATAAAATAAGGAGCAAAGCAATTACACACAACCACCACCCCCCACACACATACAGACACACACAGACACACACACACACAGAGGCAATGAGGCAGCCATCCTTGTAAATTTCAAACTGGAGCAAGACACAAGAAGTCCATATTAGTCAATGTAATAGTTATGCCAATGAAAAGTCCTTGCTTCTCATACCTGCACACCATTCTCAGAAGCCAAAGGAGGAGAAAGCTTCAGAGAGCTAAAGTTAGATCAGTTCAGAAGAGGAAATGCTCCCAGGGAATTCACTGTTTCATTTCACAACACACCTCCTTGTGTTGGTGCCCTGGGCCCCTGATAAGCTGTAAACAAGAGACAGACGGGACATTGATTTTGAGTCTGTGTGTCCTACAGGGAATCTACCCAGGCTAGGTAAGATGAAAATAAAGGAATGGGCTAAAGCCAGGATTTTAGAGCTAGAAAATATTTTGCTGCCTGGGAGAGTGTCTGTAAGCAGATGATAATGATGGCAGTTGTCTGTAGGCCTTGGCAGATGCATTTCCCAAGCATTTTCAGACTTAGTGAGTCCAGAGAGCATCCCGTGAGGCAGGGAAGTCACATTATTAGCAGATTACAGTAAGGAAATGGGGGAAATCTACGGGTTTCAGTGAACGATGGGGACACCAGAATTAAATGTTTTAGCCTGAATCCTCACAAACACTTTTGCTTCCAACCTTTCTCCCAGGAGAGGCAGCGGAAAGGGGTGGCTTGAAGTCTGAATGTGATTTCAGGGAAGAAGAGAGTGATTCTCCACATGTGCATTTAGTCCCTTCTCGTGTTTGTACACATGCCCATGATGCTGCCTGAGCCAGCAGAAACCACCCCACTGCAGTGCAGCCTGTATACATTGTACCACTTGCACAATTATATGTGGGACCCTGCAAAGTTATCCAGAAAAACTGCACTCATATGAGCCCTAGCCATCCGGCTGCCTAGCACTTTCTCAGTTCCCCTCCTTGGTTTCAAGATTTCCAGATTTATGAATCCCACTTCCCCAGGAGGGAGCCAGAAACTCATTTTCTCTAAGTTGTTTATAGCTGGAAACAGGCATGGCCCCGGCCTCCTCAGACTGTGCCAGACTTTGATTGTAGGAGAGCCTTGTGGAAGAAAGAGTGCGGAGTGGAGGAATTCTGATGGGGGTGACAGAGAGACAGTTTGCAGAAGCAAAGGTTGTGGTGGTTCCAGTTGTAGTTCCCCTGCTGTGCTGTAATAGTAGACACTCTCCTGGAGCAATAATTAAGGTACTGGACCCAGCTGAGTAGCCTCCAAGCCTGATTATCTAACCCTCCCAAGTACTCTGCATAAAAACTAATATAGTCCAGTGACTACAGTTGAAGTAGTCAACAGTTGAAATGAATTCTGTTGTTTGTAACTGAAAATTTTTACTAATTGTCCTTGTACTTACAGGTGACGCCAAAAAAACGGGACCCGGAGGTTGCGTATAGTGAAAATAGTTCTATAGAACTCCAGCATAACAAAAAAGAAAAAAAATTAAAAAAAAAAAAAAAAAAAAAAAAACTCCTCAGTACTTAAAATGAAATTTTAATGTAGTAATTTTAGAAAGCATTTATGTATTCAAAAATGCTTTTGCAAAAAATGTATAAATGTACTTGTTACACTTTATTTTAAAATCAAACAAGTGGAATCCAGAGAAGCCTAGTCATGTATCAAGCTGCTTAGCACATTAAGATTAAAATGATAATTAGGGCCAGGCATGGTGGCTCACAACTGTAATCCCAGCACTTTGGGAGGCTGAGGTAGGCGGATCACTTGAGGTCAGGAGTTCAAGACTAGCCTGAGCAACATGGAGAAACCGCCTCTCTACTAAAAATACAAAATTAGCCAGGTGTGGTGGCACGTGCTTGTAATCGCAGCTACTTGGGAGGCTGAGGCAGCAGAATCATTTGAACCCAAGAGGCAGAGGTTGCAGTGAGCTGAGATTGTGCTACTGCACTCCAGCCTGGGCAACAAGAGTGAAACTCCATCTTGAAAAAAAAAATTGAGTATTAGGCTTTTGGATTTCGCTTCAGTGATTTCCCCACCACAGAAACCTACCCATGAGAGGGGACTTGAATCGTATTCTTGACTGAATCCAACCAGAGATTACCAAAAATATTTTTTAAAAATCTTGTACTAAGTGGCTCATTCACGACTGAGCAGAACTGGAGGTCTGGGTTGAGACATGGAAGTCGCGCTTGATTTGAATGCAAGACTTAGAAGATACTAGAAAAATGCAATAATCGAGACAAATGAGAGTTTAGCCGGGCCCAGTGTCTCACGCCTGTAATCCCAGCACTTTGGGATGCTGAGACAGGCGGATTGCCTAAGGTCAGGAGTTTAACACCAGCTTGACCAAGATGGGAAACCCAGCCTCTACTAAAAATACAAAAATTAGCTGGGTGTGTTGAGTGCGTGTCTGTAATCTCAGCTACTCAGGAGGCTGAGGTATGAGAATCACTTGAACCTGGGAAGCAGAGGTTACAGTGAGCCAAGATTGTGCCACTGCACTCCAGCCTGGGGGACAGAGTGAGACTCTGTCTCAAAAGAAAAAAAACAGTTTCAAGAACCACTGGAGGACGATCCAAGATGGCCGTTTAGGAACAGCTCAGGATTGCAGCTCCCAGTGAAAGCACAGAGGGTGAGTGGACGCCGCGTTTTTATTGCCCACAGACTAGGAAATTCCCTGGCAGAGGAGCTTCACGGTCGCCAGCGCGGCTGTTTCGGCCAGTGCCGCTGCTTTGCCCCGCGCGGCTGCTTTGTCGGCGCCCCGGAGCCGCGGTTCTCCGTACAAAATACACTGGTCCGGGGGCCCTTTAGGCTGGCGATTGGAGCCACGGGAAGTCGCCCATTCGCCGGTTCAAAAAGGGGACTGAGCAGGGAACCAGGACAGTAGATTCCAGGGCAA
>NW_016107659.1:649664-762327 GCF_001604975.1 Cebus imitator | reverse complement strand
TGGGGAGGAAGGCAGCAAATCACACTGCCATGTGTGTTCTTATGCAACAATTTTGCATGTTCTTCACATGTACCCCAAAACCTAAAATGCAATAAAATAAATAAATGGGAAAAAAAAGAAAAAAAACAGTTTCATGCAACATTTTATAAATTAAAATGAATGCAAAAATCCATGATGAACAAAATTTTAAATGAAGACAAGGTCAGTATTACTGACTTTTCCCTTTGTCTCAGACTCTGATACATAGTTACTTATGCTGTCTTTAGGGAATCTGCACATGTTATCTTTAAATAAATTAATAGCACAGATTAGACTACCTCATTGCCTCCTCGAATAATCAAAGTTTAAATCTTCTTCCCAGTATATGAATCTTCTCCAGCAGAATGTATAGTGGCATCTCTCTGGAAGCACTCCTGAGCCCACAAATTTTGGATTAGATCAGAATCTCTGTGTCCATACCTGTCTGGACCTTGCAGAAATATGAATGCTGGCAGAATATCTAAAATAACAGAGTAAATTGAACCAAATTAAACACAAGAAGATGTAAGGTCAAATTTTAACGAACATTTGGGCTGCCGGCTACCCAGCACTTGTAAATAGATGAGTGCCTTGATAAATCACAACAAGGATGGTGGTAATTAGTGTCCATTTCTCACTATATGCCAGAGGCCCTGTTAGATACTTGAAATAGTAGATGCTTCTTGTCACAATTCCTATGTGGCAGGAAGTCCTATGACAAAAGCGGGGGTAAAGTTCCTAGTTAGGAAGTGGCAGAGCCACACCATAAGCCCAGGGTAACAAACTCCAGGGCTGAAGTCTCCCTGCCATACTGTGCTTTATTTCAAGAAAGTGGACCTGTTCTGAAGAAGTCTGAGGATCACAAAGCATCAGGCCTAGACGTCCCCAGCAGGCAAATGGATATTGCTAGAATGATCACTTGGGAAAAGCCACAGCTTCTCTTTTATGAGTGAAGAGAGTGGAAGGAGAGACAGCTGCAGTCTGCAAGCCTGGAATCTCTGCCCAATAACCAGCATCCTGCAATTCTCTCTGCCCAGCAGAGGAGGTTGTCTAGTCTCAAAGAAGCACTTAATGTACTTTCATGCCCATTATACAATCCTAGGTGTTCTGATGTGAGAAGAACTTCTTCAGAAGGTATCTTCTTAATGCATATGGGGAAACTGAAGCCAAGGTAAGTAAAGTAATTTTCATAGAAAACTGAGACTGGAACCCAAGTTACTCAATCTCCAGTCAAGACCGAATTCATCGCACCATCCAACCACGCAGATTAAGTCCTGAATTGTCTATGCAAAAAAATGTGCTTCATCACTGAGGCTGACAGACCCTCTTCAAAAGGTTTAGTCTATACACCAAAGGTTTAAAAAAAGAAAAACTTGGCATTTTATACGCCAAATCTAGTTTGCAGTTGTGGTTGGGTTTTTTTTCCCTTGTTTTGTCAAGTGTTTTTGAAAAATTTGAACTAGTTGATAAAATTTAAAAAATCAGGAGTTTTTACATGCAAATCCAGATTTCTGGCTCCCCTTGAAAAAATCCAAGATCAGGTCACACTGGAACCACTTTCATACATTGCAGCTATTGTCTAGAGCAGGTAGTGTGCTGAGCCAGATCTTACTGGCTCTCAAGAGCCAATTATAAAATATTCAGAAATGTCATGGGCCACGTGTTAAATGGCAGCTTGAAATCCGCCATCATAGGATCATTTACACCAGCCATGTTACCATGGAAACATGGACAGTGGAAACGTTTGTCCATTGTCCATCTGCTCCTTCCCCCACCTGGTCAAGGACAGTGCCACTAGCAAAATTCTCCTCTTCTTCCAGACTGCACGTACATGAGTTGTCCAAGAAAACCCCAAGTCAAAGAAGCTGCATTGCAGGAAACCAATATGGTGCAGGCCCTAGGCAAGGCATCGCTGATTGCACTCGCAAGAAACAAATGCCTGCAAAAATCAGGCCAACAGGATTTTGAAGCTGTGCAAAAAAGGTGTCTATCTACTGGCCTTTTTGAATAGTGTAGCTATGAACATTCTCGCACATCTCTCTTGTGCACGTGTATATATTTCTGTCAGATACACATCATAGGACTGGAATTGCTGGAATATAGGTATCCACATGTTCACCCTTAGGAGCTATAGCTAAACAGTTTTCTAAAGTGCTCTTATTTATTTACATTCCCACCAGCCATGAAGGAGAGTTGTGGTTGCTTCAACATTTAGTGCTGCCATATTCTTTTTAAAACTGTCACTTTAAAAAATCACTTCCTATCAGCTAAAGATTATGTCAGTTTGTACCTCTTTAGCTATTTGGTTTAGCGCCACATTTTATATCAGGCCACTTGCATGCTATGTCCTGGCCACGGATGTCCTCGTGTTATTCTAGGCTGATGGGGTAAGATCAACAACTTTACACTTGACCCAAGTGGCAATCCAAAGTAAACAAGGAGGAAGGAATAAGTCAATAGAATTCCCAAAAGAAGTCATCATAATTGATTACATTTCACTTATCAGAAAACCATTCCAAGTCTTTGACTAATTTGAGACTCCCTGTTGTGATACAGAATCACTTCCTCTGTAAGATGTTATAATTCTTGCCAGGAATATCCAGGGACCTGCTTTCCTCTGCTCCAAGTCTCAGGGTCCAAGCTGTTTGTAACATGTAATTTATGATTGAGAAACAGGAAAAAAGGGAGACCATCTTACAAGTTCTGGCCCCAAACCTCCTTTCTCTTTAGTTCCAGCCCGAAATCAACCCCACTTGACTGCCCCCTCTCACCCCACAAAACAACCAAGTGCTCTCATTCTGAAGTGCTCTCTTGGCTCCCACTGGTCATGATAAAATTCACTCCCCCATAGTCATTTTGGCCTGACCTCCAACTAGGATCACCTCCTAGGAGATGCACTATGTTTAGGAAAATCATCCTCAAGTATCTCTGGCTTCTAAACGTCCACTCCAAAGACTGAGTGATAGGGATGAATGAATTGCAAATAGAAGCAGTTTCTATTCAGGAAGCCCAAAGAAGCTCCCTGTGTTCTTCCTCTGTGACCTGCAGTAGGTAGGTCACTCTTTGGCCAGGATGAGCAGAGACTCTCCAATCCTGCCTCTACCCTTTGTACTGTTCCAGCCCACTTGGGACAGGTGTTCTTAGGTCCATCCTGCCGGTCCATCCTGCCATGCCAGATCATTCATGCCATGCCCACAGGGTGGTGTCCTGGGGGGGAATCCTCCTCTGGAGAAAGGTGCTATTTCTTCACCATGGGCAAAGGGAGGCCAAGCTGCCCCTGTGGTGTTGGCAGGCATCCAGGAGAGGCTTCGCAGCTGTGAATGAGCTCAGCACCCTCTCATGTCCTGAGGAAGAAGTCACAGGTTATAGTATTATTCCTTTGGCATGTATTCCTTCTCCCATAGGGCAAAGCTGGCTTGCTCAGAAATGCTTTCACATTTCACACCCTCAAAGCATGCCAATTCACCACACTCATAGGAAGCAGGCAGCAATGAGGGTGGCAGAAAGTCAGACTTCAGAGCTTTATCCTCAAACTCCTTTACTGAAATAACAAGTATCTATTGCTGGCCTCACCATGTATACTTACCATGTATTCTTACTAAGCACTTTCTATATATCTCATAGTTAATTCTCACAACCCTTTGAGACAGCTGCTAGTATTAGGTTATTTCACAGCTGGAGAAACTGTGCCCATGAATTCACAATTAGGAAGTGGTTAAGGTGGGATTCAAACCCAGGAAATTGACCTCTCAAGGCCATGCTCTCAGTAGCTATTTTGTAGCCAGATTTCTTACCCTGTCACCCAGATGTGGATCCTCAGCCCCCAGCCACCCGTTTTCATCTACCTTCTTTGTGGTCCCAGCTCCCAGACTATCTTGAAAGTGTCTCCAAGGCTTTTGGTTGGGACCCATCCCAACCTCTTGTCTTCTCCCCAAACCTCACAGAGACTTTCTAAGATCAGAACCCTTGGAGCATTTTGAGCTGCCCAGTAGCAGAGTCTACACCAGCAGGCCTCAGCTACCAGCAGAGCAGAGTCCATGCAACAGACTTGAACTCCTCAGCTTCAAGCCCCAGCACCATCACCCAACAGGAGTGAACATCTAGCAGGTTATCTAAACACTCCAAGGCGTGGTTTCTACCTTGGTACCACAGTATAATAATAATGCGTGCCTAATAGGGCTTTTCATAGGATCCAATGAGCTGATGAATGTAAAACACAGCACAGTTACTCGCTATCACTAGTCATAAAACACCTGTTCCGTTTTCAGTTTTTGAAATCTTGAGGTTAGAAAGTATAAAATGGATTCCCTTTTAATTCTGGCTCTTCTCCAAGTCTTCTTTCCCTTACCTCCGTTTTATGCCCTGTTGGAGGTCTCCATTCTAACATGTGAGTACAGAACACAGTGCTTGGCTCTGAGCAGGAGCGATGCCAGCATTACTCCTTCCTTCTAGCTTTTGTTCACCCTACATCATCCCAATACTAACTTACCCTTTCCCTCTTCTCTTGATATTTTTGTTCTCCTTTTTCCAGGTGCTTGAGAGGAAGCTGAGAGACCTAGACACCATCTTTAGAGTGGTTTAGGCAGCATGCACAACGCCAGAGTAGCTCATTTGTCTAGAACTGAACCTAGATCCCTGCTCTACAGACTCTTCACCCAGCCGTTTTATGGGGTATCCAGTGTCTGACTTTGGATCATGATTTTTCTCTTACAGAGAGACATGATCGATGTCCATTAAAACCACAGAGTGGCTGGGTGCAGTGACTCATGCCTGTAATCCTTGGACTTTGGGAGGCGGAGGCACTTGAGCCAAAGAGTTTGAGACCAGCTCAAGCAACATGATGAGACCCTGTCTCTACAAAAAAATACAAATTTTATTTGGGTGTGGTGGTGTGTGACTATAGTCTCAGCTACTTCAGAGGCTGAGGTGGGAGGATCACCTGAGCCCAGGGAAGTCGAGGCTGCAGTGAGCCATGATCGTTCCACTGCACTCCAGCCTGAGCAACACAGCAAGGCCCCATTTTAAAAAAAAAGCACAGAGCATTTTGTCAAAAAGCATCAGCAAGACATCTGTGAAGAGTTGGCTTCTTATCTCAGAAGTGTGGTTCTGTTCGTGTTAAATACACATTTTCTTACCTCTTATAAGTACATATGATTGAGGTTAAATCTCATACTTGTACTACTGCAGTGGCTCTTAATCAGGGAGAGTATCAGAATTACATTTCTGAGATTCCTCAGGATGGCTTTAAAATCACAGAGCCAAGGATGTGTATATTTTGATTCAGACACTGTTCCCTCTTCCAGACCCTGCTACCACTTTACCAGTCAACCACCATTATCCTGGTGGCTTTTTAGATGGTGAGCATCCATCCAAATGAACAGCTCTGAAAACGAAAGTTTAAAAAATCAAAATAGGCTGGGCCCAGTGTAGTCCCAGCACTTTGAGAGACTGGCGTGGGAGGATTGCTTGAGCCCAGGAGTTCCTGATCAGCCTGGGCAACATAGTGAGACCTCGTCTCTACAAAAAAATTTTTTAAAAAATTAGCCCAGTGTGGCGGAGTGCACTTGTAGTCCCAGCTACTTGGGAGGAGGGGGCAGGAGGATTGCTAGAGTCTGGGAGGTTGAGGCTACAGTGAGCTGGGATGACGCCACTGCACTCCAGCTTGTGCAACAGAAATAGATCTTATTTCAAAAAATACACACACACACTCACACACACACACACGTGGTCTAATTTCTGCCAAAAGACATTCTATTTGCTCCTTGATTTTCTGCCCTTTTAAAACAGCTTCTCTTTCCAGTCAACACCTAAGGCTCTGACTTTCTTTCCCCCATTAGTTGTCATAGCCTTCTCCAACATGTGCTCCTTCTATATTTCAGAGATGGCACAGGAGACACAGCAATAACTAAGCATGTACAGAAAATCAAAGGATGGAGCCCCCAATTGAAGCCAAGTCTCCTATATCTTATCAATTTACCCAATAACATTGTCATTCTCTGTAGAGGTTACTCTTTTATGCACATAAATGTGAATTAGAACATCTCTGCCCTGCTCCTTTCAGCAGTACAGCTCGGCAATGACGTACGCTGCCATCCATTTCACTGGAACATTTGCCGTAAAGTTGCTTTTAAAAGACATTCTCTTACAATACTGTCAATGGCCCTTGCATTAAAAATGAGAAAAATATGGAAACATGCATTAAAATATTCAGAAATAAATGGCTTTTTTATTACATAAAAGCTCTCATGTGTCTCAAAGGTACCGAGAATAGAATAATTTATCATAAATTAGATTATTATTGCTGGGAAAAGATCTATTTTAATGCCAGTTTTCTTGGGGATTAAAACAAACCCTAACAGTCCATTGGGGGTGTTCATAAATGTATAAGTCAAATACATAAAAGCTTTAAGTGAAAAATACATGCTGATGAAGCAGTCTTGGGAAAGACAGAACATGTTCTGTTTATTCTCATCTCTGGGAGGGGGAAACTATTGCATCCAGAAAAAAAATGGAGATAACGACTTCTCTGCAACCAAGATGAAGATCCACTGAGCTTTGGGGTTTGAAATGCAATGTCAGAACTTCAGTCTCCCGGCACCTAAGTTGCCAGCGGCTGGGTAGTGTCCAGCATCAGAGATATACTCTGCAAAACAGATACCATCTTAGGAAAATGTGATCCTGTTGTCCTTTCAGGCCCATATTTCACAGGAAGATAAATGGAAACTTAACAGGAAAACTGCAGCTCCGAGTGAAGAGAGAGCAAGTTGTTTTTTCTGATATATCCAGGAAATAAGATGTTTTGGTTAATATGTGCTGAAGACGTAGTGCTGACTTTCAGACTCAGAATATGATCACATGTATTTCTCAGTAAAACTATATTGAATGTTATTTGACTTTCATTGAATCAGTCACCTGGATAAATAGTATCTTCGTACAGTACTGAACAGAGAGTCAATGACTAGAATGCCACTGAAACCAGCTTTTTATAGGACATGGTTTTCATGGTTTTAGGGGGTGGAGAAACTTGCACAGTAATCCACAGTGATGAATGATTTAGGCGGGGTAGGAGAAAAGTGATGAGCATTCATTTTGCTAGCAGTGTCACTTCTGTGGAGGAGTGGTACACTGCTGATTGTATGTCACATGCCCTATACTTATAAAGGCTTTATTACATGATCCAGTGTTGTGATCAAAGATGAAAGGAATCTCTTAATAGCTCTCCTTCCTTTTTCTATTCTCATTTCCTTACCAATTCCCTTTATCCCTGGTCCTTTGCATCTTCATTTCTAGTCAATACCTTATTACTCTGCTGGAAAGATCTGTCTGTGAAACTGGATACTAAAAATGTCAGGCTTGCAACTTATTTGGAGGGGTAGAGCAGAGGATTTGGGCAGCATAGAGGCCCAGGCTGGAAGAAAGGAGCTGGCAGGGAGAAAGTTTGGCTGAGGGACAGGCCCCCTCAGGACTGATTTCTTGGTAGTCTATTCAAGCCTTGGATGTCTACACTGGAGTTATAATAATAGCCAACATTTATTAAGCGTTTTGTTAGTGCCAGGATCTGTGCATTATCTTCTTTAATCCTTACACAACCCCGTGAAGTAGGCACTATTACCATCTCAATTTAAAAGATGAGGGCTAAGGTTCAGTAACCTTAGGTGAATTTCCAAGTTCACACATCAACTAAGTGGCCGATCCATCTATGTTTCATTTCAAAGCTTGAGCCTAGACCACCCCTCCAATTAATCAGCTATGCCTTCCTTTTTATCTTTATCTCTTACTTCTCTCTCCTTTTTCTTTTTTGTCTTCTTGTATTTATTTATTTATTTTATTTTACTTTAAGTTCTGGGGTACGTGTTCAGATCTTGCAGGATTGTTACATAGGTGTACACATGCCATGGTGGTTTGCTGCCTCCATCCCTCCATCACCTACATTAGGTATTTCTCCTAATGTTATTCCTCCCTAATCTCCCCACCCACTGCTGTCCCTCCCCTAGCCTCCCACCCCACAACAGACCCCAGTGTGTGATGCTCCCCTCTGTGTCCATGTGTTCTCATTGTTCAGCACCCACTTATGAGTGAGAGCATGTGATGTTTGGTTCTCTGTTCTTGTGTCCATTTGCTGAGAATGATGGTTTCCAGATTCATCCATGTCCCTGCAAAGGACACGAACTCATCCTTTTTTATGGCTGCATAGTATTCCATGGCATATATGTGCTACATTTTCTTTATCAAGTCTATCTTTGATGGGCATTTGGGTTGGTTCCAAGTCTTTGCTATTGTAAACAGTGCCACAGTGAACATATGTGTGCATGTGTCTTTATAATACATAGATTTATAATCCTTTGGGTATATACCCAGTAATGAGATTGCTGGGTCAAATGGAATTTCTATTTCTAGATCCTTGAGGAATTGCCACACAGTCCTCCACAATGGTTGAATTAATTTACACTCCCACCAACAGTGTAAAAGCAATCCTATTTTTCCACATCCTCTCCAGCATATGTTGTCTCCAGATTTTTAATGATCACCATTCTAACTGGCATGAGATGGTATCTCAATGTGGTTTTGATTTGCATTTCTCTAATGACCAGTGATGATGAGCATTTTTTCATGTTTGTTGGCTGCATAAATGTCTTTTTTTGAAAAGTGTCTGTTCATATCTTTTGTCCACTTTTTGATGGGGTTGTTTGTTATTTTGTTGTAAATTTATTTTAGTTCTTTGTAGATTCTGGATATTAGCCCTTTGTCAGATGGGTAGATTGCAAAAACTTTTTTCCAGTCTGTTGGTTGCTGGTTCACTCTAATGACTGTTTCTTTTGTTGTGCCGAGGTTCTTAAGTTTAATTAGATCCCATTTGTCTATTTTGGCATTTGTTGCCATTGCTTTCGGTGTTTTAGTCATGAAGTCCTTGCCTATGCCTATGTCTTGAATGATATTGCCTAGGTTTTTTTCCAGGGTTTTTGGTGTTAGGTCTTATGTTTAAATCTTTAATCCATTTTGAGTTAATTTTTGTATAAGGTATAAAGAAGTGGTCCAGTTTTAGCTTTCTGCACATGGCTAGCTGGTTTTCCCAACACCATTTTTTAAACAGGGAATCCTTTCCCGTTTGCTTGTTTTTGTCCTGTTCATCAAAGACCACATGGTTGTAGATGTGTGACATTGTTTTGGAGGCCTCTGTTCTGATCTATTGGTCTATATCTCTGTTTTGGTACCAGTACCATGCTGCTTTGATTACTGTAGCCTTGTAGTATGGTTTGAAGTCAAGTAGCATGATGCCTCCAGGTTTGTTCTTTTTACTTAGTATTGTCTTGGCTATGTGGGCTCCTTTTTGGTTCCATATGAAGTTTAAGGTGATTTTTTCCAGTTCTGTGAAGAAGTTCAATGTAGTTTGATGGCGTTAGCATTGAATCTATAAATTACTTTGGGCAGTATGGCCATTTTCACGATATTGATTCTTCCTAGCCATTAGCATGGAATGTTTTTCCATCTGTTTGTGTCCTCCCTTGAGCCATAGTTGTTTGTAGTTCTCCTTGAAGAGGTCCTTCACATCCTTTGTTAGTTGTATTCCTAGGTATTTTATTCTCTTTGTAGCAATTGTGAGTGGGAATTCACTCATGATTTGGCTCTCTGTTTTTCTGTTACTGGTGTATAGGAATTCTTGTGATTTTTGCACATTCATTTTGTATCCTGAGACTTTGCTGAAGTTGCTTATCATCTTAAGGAGATTTTGGGCTGAGACTATGGGGTCTTCTAAATATACAATCATGTTGTCTGCAAATAGAGATAACTTGACCTTCTCTTTCCTTAATTGAATACCCTTTATTTATTTTTCTTGCCTGATTGCTCTGGCTGGAACTTCTAATACTATGTGGAATAGGAGTGGTAAGAGAGGGCATCCTGTCTAGTGTCAGTTTTCAAAGGGAATGCTTCCAGTTTTTTCCCATTCAGTATGATATTGGCTATGGGTTTGTCATAAATAGCTTTTATTATTTAGAGATAATTTCCATCAGTACCTAGTTTATTAAGAGTTTTTGGCATAAAGGGCTACTGAATTTTGTTGAAGGCCTTCTCTGCATCTATTGAGATAATTATGTGGTTTTCGTCTTTGGTTCTGTTTATGTGAAGGATCATGTTTACAGATTTGTGTATGTTGAACCAGCCTTGTATCCCCAGGATGAAGCCTACTTGATCGTGATAGATAAGCTTTTTGATGTGCTGTTGGATTTGGTCTGCCAATATTTTATTAAAGATTTTTGTGTTAATGTTCATCATGAACATTGGCCTGAAATTTTCTTTTTTAGTTGTATCTCTGCCAGGTTTTGGTATCAGGATAATGTTGGTCATATAAAATGAGTTAGGG
Organism: Cebus imitator; assembly: GCF_001604975.1. Classification (NCBI taxonomy): domain Eukaryota; kingdom Metazoa; phylum Chordata; class Mammalia; order Primates; family Cebidae; genus Cebus; species Cebus imitator. Next base: position 751,949 of record NW_016107659.1, on the reverse strand, counting down.
GGGATTCCCTCTTTTTGTATTGTTTGAAATAATTTCAGAAGGAATGGTGCCAGCTCCTTTTTGTACATCTGGTAGAATTTGGCTGTGAACCTGTCTGGATTTGGACTTTTTTTGGTTGGTAGGCTATTAATTTCTGCCTCTACTTCAGACCTTGTTATTGGTCTACTCAGCAATTTAACTTCTTCCTGGTTTAGTCTTTGGAGGGTGTAAGTGTCCAGGAATTTATCTACTTTTTCTAGATTTACTGGTTTATGTGCATAGAGTTGTTTGTAGTAATCTCTGATAGTACTTTGTATTTCTGTGGAATCAGTGGTGATATTCCCTTTATCATTTTTTATTGTATCTATTTGATTTTTCTCTTTCTTTTTTATTAGCCTGGATAGTGGTCTATCTATTTTGTTGACCTTTTCAAAAAACCAGCTCCTGGATTTATTGATTTTTTTGAAGAGTTTCTTGTGTCTCTGTCTCCTTCAGTTCTGCTCTGATTTTAGTTATTTCTTGTCTTGTGATAGCTTTTGAATTTGTTTAATCTTGCTCTTCTAGCTCTTTTAATATTGATGATAGGGTGTCAATTTTAGATCTTTCCTCACTTCTCATGTGGGCATTTAGTGCTATAAATTTCCCTCTAGACACTGCTTTAAATGTGTCCCAGAGATTCTGGTATGTTGTGTCTTTGTTGTCATTGGTTTCGAAGAACATCTTTATTTCTGCCTTCATTTCGTTATTTATCCAGCTGTCATTCAAGAGTAGGTTATTCAGTTTCCATGTAGTTGTGCAGTTTTGAGTGAATTTCTTAATCTTGATTTCTAATTAGATAGCACTGTGGTCTGAGAGACTGGTTGTTTTGATTTCCGTTCTTTTGCATTTGTTAAGGAGTGATTTACTTCCAATTATGTGGTCAATTTTAGAGCAAGTGCGATGTGGTGCTGAGAAAAATGTATATTATGCGGATTTGGGGTGAGAGTTCTGCAGATGTCTATTAGGTTCGCTTGGTCCAGGTCTAAGTTCAAGTACTGGATATCCTTGTAAATTTTCTGTCTCATGGATCTAATATTGACAGTGGAGTGTTAAAGTCTCCCACTATTATTGTGTGGGAGTCTAAGTCTCTTTGTAGGTCATTAAGAACTTGCTTTATGCATCTGGGTGCTGCTGTATTGGATGCGTATATATTTAGGATAATTAGCTCTTCTTGTTGCATCGATCCTTTTATCATTATGTAATGCCCTTCTTTGTCTCTTTTGACCTTTGTTGGTTTAAAGTCTGTTTTATCAGAGACTAGGATTGCAACCCCTGCTTCCTTTTGCTCTCCATTTGCTTGGTAAATCTTCCTCCATGTCTTTATTTTGAGCCTTTGTGTATCCTTGCATGTGAGATGGGTCTCCTGAATACAGCACACCAATGGATCTTGACTTTTTATCCAATTTGCCAGTCTGTGTCTTTTGATTGGGGCATTTAGCCCATTTACATTTAGGGTTAATATTGTTATGTGTGAATTTGATCCTGCCATTTTGATATTAGCTGGTTGTTTTGCCTGTTAGTTGATGCAGTTTCTTCATTGTGTCAATGGTCTTTACCATTTGGTGCATTTTTGCAGTGGCTGGTACTGGTTGTTCCTTTCCATGTTTAGTGCTTCCTTCAGGAGCTCTTGTAAGACAGGCCTGGTGGTGACAAAATCTCTCAGCAATTTCTTGTTCATAAAGGTTTTTATTTCTTCTTTACTTATGAAGCTTAGTTTGGCTGGATATGAAATTCTGGGTTGAAAGTTCTTTTCTTTAAGGATGTTAAATATTGGCCTCACTCTCTTCTGGTTTGTAGGGTTTCTGCTGAGAGATCCTGTGTGAGTCTGATGGACTTCCCTCTGTGGGTAACCCAACCTTTCTCTCTGGCTGCCCTTAGCATTTTTCCTTCATTTCAACCCTGGTGAATCTAAAGGTTATTTGCCTTGGGGTTGCTCTTCTTGAGAAATATCTTTGTGGTGTTCTCTGTATTTCTTGGATTTGAATGTTGGTCTGCCTTGCTAGGTTGGGGAAGTTTTCCTGTATAATATCCTGAATAGTGTTTTCTAGTTTGTATTTATTCTCCCTGTCATATTCAGGTACACTGATTAAATATAGATTAGGTCTTTTCACATAATCCCATATTTCTTGGAGGCTTTGTTAATTTCTTTTCACTCTTTTTTCTCTAATCTTGCCTTCTCATTTTATTTCATTGTGTTAGTCTTCAATCTCCGATATTCTTTCATCTGCTTGATTGATTTGGCTGTTGAAACTTATGTATGCTTCACAAAGTTCTTGTGCTGTGTTTTTCAGCTTCTCTAAGCTGATTCTTCTACTTAGCATTTCATCTAACTTTTTTTAAAATTCTTAGTTTCTTTGCATTGGGGTAGAACATGCTCCTTTAGCTCAGAGAAGTTTCTTATTACGCACCTTCTGAAGCCTGCTTCTGTCAATTCATCAAACTCATTCTCTATCCAGTTTTGTTCCCTTGCTGGTGGAAGAGAGGCATTCTGGTTTTTGGTGATTTCATCCTTTTTTCACTGGTTTCTTCCCAACTTGTGCATTTATCTACCTTTGGTCTCTGAAGTTGGTGACTTTCAGGTGGGGTCTCTGAGTGGACATCCTTTCGGTTGATGTTGAAGTTATTTCTGTTTTTTAGTTTTCCTTCTAACAGGCCCCTCTGCTGCAGGACTGCTGGATGTCCACTCTGGACCCTGCTTGCCTGGGAATCACCCACAGGGACTGCAGAAGAGTAAGGGTTGCTGCCTGTTTCTTCTTCTGGTATCTTCATCCCAGAAGGATACCTGACAGATGTCAGAAAGAGCTCTCCTTTATGAGGTGTCTCTTTGGATATACAGGGGTCAGGGAGCTGCTTGAGGAGGCAGTCTGTTCCTTATCAGAGCTCAAATGTTTTGCTGGGAGCTCTGTTGTTCCATTCAGAGCTGCTGGGCAGGGAGGTTTAAGTCTGCTGCAGTGGAACTCACAACTGTTTCTTTTCCCAGGTGCTCTGTCCCAGGAAGGTGGGGCTTTATTTATAAGTCCCTGATGTGCTGCTGCTTTTTTTCAGAGATGCCCTGCCCAGTAAGGAGGGAGTCTAGTCACAGTCTCCCTCCAGAGGTGTTGCTGAGCTGCCACAGGCTCTGTCTAGCTGCTGTGTAAATGTCCTTGCAGTTTTGTTTACACAGGTAAGGGTAGAACTGCCTTGGTAATGGCGGACTACCTCAGTAATGGCAGACTACCTCAATAATGGTGGATTGCCTTGGTAATGGCAGACTGCCTCTGTAATGGTGGACCCTTCTTCCCATGGAGCTCAACCATCCCGGATTGAGCTCAAACTGCTGCACTGGCTGTGAAACTCTCAAGCCAGTGTGTTTCAGATTGCTGCTCTTTGTTGGGGTGGGACCCGCCAAGCCAGATCACCTGAATCCCTGCCTTCAGACCCTTCTTTTTCAGGGGAATGTGTGGCTCTGTCTCACAGGCATTCCAGGTGCCAGTTCAAATGGCTGCCCAGATTTGTGAGGATTTTTGTGCTGGAAACCCATGGCGCTTGTTGGCAGGCAAGAATCTCCTGGTCTGTGGGCCGTAAAGACTGCGGGAGAAGCTCAGTATCTGAACCAGAGTGCTGGAGTGCCAGAAAAGCCCCTGATGGCCTCCGTTGGGTAGGAGGGGGCTCCTCCACTCCGATGCACTTCCCAGGTGAGGCAGCGCCCCACCCTGTGTTGGCTTGCCCTCCTTGGGCTGCACCCACTGTCCAACCAGTCCCAATGAGATGCACCCGGTACCTCAGTTGGAAATGCAGTCATCACTCGCCCTCTGCATTGCTCTCACTGGGGACTGTGCTCCAGAGCTGTTCCTATTCAGCCATTTTGGTAGAGCTCCCTCTCTCTCCTTTTTAAGATTATAAAGACTTTTGTTGGCACAGTGACTAATGCCTGTAATGCCAGCATTTTGGGGAGCTGGGGTGGGCGGATTACTTGAGATCAGATGGATTACTTGAGGTCAGGAGTTTGAGACCAGCCTGACCAACATGGTGAAATCCAATCTCTACTAAAAATACAAAAATTATCCAGGCGCAGTGGTGAGTTCCTGTAATCCCAGCTACTCAGGAGGCTGAGGCACGAGAATCATTTGAACCCAGGAGGCGGAGGTTGCAGTGGGCCAAGATCGCACCATTGCACTCCACCCTGGATGACAGAGCGAGACTCTCTCTCTTTCTCTTTGTCTCTCTCTCTCTCTCTCTCTCTCACACACACACACACACACACACACACACACAAATACACAGATTATAAAGACTTTAGAAAATGTGTTACTGTGTCCTCTTGAAGGGCAACAGGGTAATTCCTGAGCCAGAAGTCACAGGCCCCAAATCCTTATTTCTATGGACCACTGGCTCTGTTTGACCACCTGTAAAATTGGGAAGTTGTATTAGATGGTATGTGAGGATGATTTGGCCTCTGACACTGGATGACTCCCCAGCACCTAGGAGGGGGTATGGGGCATGACTTACCTGACCTATTCCCACTTGGGATGTGAGCGGCAAGAAGGCAGCACCTATGATTGCAGTGACTAGATTTCCAAGCCTCAAATCAGAATACCCATTACCTGCATCATTGAGTGACAACAAGTTGTAATGACAACATTAACCCTACTCCAAAAATTCAATGGTATGGAAAGTATGGTGGATAAATCCAGACCTACTCTCTTGTGGAGGGTGAGGCACTTCATGAACTTCTTTATTTCTATCACTCTGTCTCTCCTTTGACAGTCAGTCCTTGAACTTCTCCAGCAAGCAAAATAAAGCCATGAGTGATGTATCTGTGCTATTATAAAATCATACTCACAATTTTGGACTCTGTAGCTGATTTCATCTAATTCACATGTGTTTGCATAATGCCTTTTGTTAAATGGTTCCAAATCCAGTTTGTAAAGTAAGAGATGGCATCAAATCAATGTTCTAGATGGAGCAACTGCATTCTCATTCAGAGCAAAGGTGACCACTGTAGGAAGCAAGTTTTTAAGCCCTTCCCACTTTAGGAGAGAGAAAACATAATTAAGCAAATTTGCCATGATGAGAGGCCCGGCTTTTCTTCCCTTTAATGGGGATAGAGCACTGTGGAGAGGAAAAGTGCCAAATGGTATGTGATTTTAAAAATCTCCTACATGTTTAATAATTCATGCTTGTTTTTCTTCTGTTTTTCCCCACCCCCTCAACTCCTTTCCCCACTCAATACAGCTCTTCAATATCCCCACAGGAATTAGGATATCTCCAAGTGTTTACATAACCAGAGATTAAGTCCTGTTGAAGGAGAAATTTAGGCCACAGAAAAATCATGATAAGAAAGCCAGAAATGTTGTTTGCCTTGGGATCATATTCTGAGATTCAGTCTTACAACCTCAAAGGGCATTGAGCAAAAGTGTTTTGGTGGACTCGTGAATTGGAGGTGAAAGTGGTTGACTATTATTTGCAAAACTAGATTAAGTGAAAGCAAAAGGTAACTGATACTAGCCTCCTCTCTGGAAGGAATGTACTGTGCATGTGAGATAAAATACAACTCTAATAAAAATACTGACTTAGTTTCTGCTCTTTTGTGCTTACCTGCTTTGCTCCGTGTTATCTCATTTTTGTAGGCTTGACCCTGTGGCAGTTTGCAAGTTTCTAGGTGAATAACTATTGCATCTTTGCACATGGTGAGTTTTGTCCATGAAATGTATGTTGCCCAGTCCACTGCCTCTTCTCCCCCACTGCCTCCACCCTTTCCCTGCTGAGGCAAAATAAGCCATTACTTTAACAAGCCATTATTTGCAGTGGATTGGAAAGACAAGGAGCCCCACAGTGAGCTGACATCGGCCTTGTATTTCTAATCATGAAATAGCAGACGGGGGATGTGCAGGGGATGGAGAGTTTGCAGCAAGATAAATTTGGGGCAATTCTTGGGTGAAAGGGGAAGTGGGAAGGGCCTGGTAGGTCCAGGCAAGGACAGCACGTCCAGGGGACAGTCTGAGTCAGTGCCTCTTCACCTCTATCTGGGTGCAGGAGAATCACTTGTGTTGGTTATGAAAATTCAGATTCCTTGGCCTCAGCTCCAGAAATTCTGATTTGGTCCACAGGGTGTGGGTTTCATATAATTCTAATGCAGGCAGCCTAGGATCAGAAACACTGCTAAGGGCAATGGGCTACCTGTACCAAGAAGGGTTAAGGAGGAGGAAAAAGAGCAGAGAGTTAAAAAGTGCAAAGGTACCTGAAGGCAGCAAAAAGGTATGGTCTTTGGAGTCAAACTTAGGTTCCAATCTCAGGAGCATTCCCACTTCATCTTTATGAACATTCTTCCCCATGTATAAAATAAGGGAAATAACAACGATAATAATAGTTCATATGCAAGGGTTCTTATAGCCCAGGTTACATGTTTTAGCGAGTTAGCCCATTTAAACTTCATCACACCACAAAGAGGACATAGCATTATTCTCATTTTGTACGTGAGGAAACAGAGGCACAGATGGAGTGTTAAACTGGCCTTAAAGGCCACACTGCTAGCAAGTGCTGGAGCTGTGATTTGAACCCAGGGAGTGTAAGTTGGGGAAATTTGGGGAGAAAACGTACAGGAAATATCTGGCTGCTGCCTGACACACAGGGCTCAGGTTTGTGTCTTTCCTTCCCAGTGTTGCTTAGACGTGGTCAACTGGCCACACGTCTTGATCAGCTGCCTGCTCCAGTAGAACTCTACCGTAGTTGCTGGAGGATTGGGGTGGTGATCTGAAGACACATCCCAGAGCCTCAGTTTCCTCATCTCTAACATGAGGACAGCAATGTCCTTACATCACAGCATGAGATGTTCAAATGAGATCATACCTGTAAAAAGTATTTTATAAACAGTATTCAGTAAAAATATCCATTGGATTATAAAGATGAATATGGGACCAGTCATTGCATCGAACAGCCAAAAATACCTTCTTCAGCTGTCATTCTTCTCTCTTTTAGTGACTACTGAATGTCTCTTGGGAAAAATAAGAATATGTGCTAATGTGTTTTCAGATAGTGGCTTAGTCTTTTCATTCCTATAAAGGCCTGGTTCTCTTGTGGGTAGAAAAGGAGGGAGATTAAGTGAAAATGTTGAGGCTACTCCTTAGGAAAAAAAGGAAGACTTTATCTTTAAAAAATTTTTACATATATATATATATATATATATATGCACTTTAAGCTCTGGGATACATGTGCAGAACATACAGGTTTCTTACACAGGTATACATGTACCGTGGTGGTTAGCTGCACCCATCAACATGTCATCTACACTAGGTATTTCTCCTAATGCTATCCTTCCCATTTCCCCCTATCCCCTGACAGGCCCTGATGTGTGATGGCCCCTTCTCTGTGCCCATATGTTCTCATTGTTCAACTCCCACTTATGAGTGAGAACATGTGGTGTTTGGTTTTATGTTCCTGTGACAGTCTGCTGAGAATGATGGTTTCCAACTTCATCCATGTGTATATCATTTTCTTTATCCAGTCTATCATCAAAGGGCTTTTGGGTTGGTTCCAAGTCTTTGCTATTGCAAATGGTGCTGCAATAAACATATGTGTGCATGTGTCTTTATAGTAGAATGATTTATAATCCTTTGGGTATATACCCAATAATATGAATGCTGAGTCAAATGGTATTTCTAAGTATAGATCCTTGAGGAATTGCCACACTGTCTTCCACAATGGTTGAACTAATTTACACTCCCACCAACAGCGTAAAGGCATTCCTATTTCTCCACATCCTCACTAGCACCTGTTGTTTCCTGACTTTTTAATGATCGCCATTCTAATGGGTGTGAGATGTGGTTTTGATTTGCATTTCTCTGATGACCAGTGATGATGAGCTTTTTTTCATATGTTTGTTGGTCATATAAATGTCTTGTTTTGAGAAGTGTCTGTTCACATCAGTTATCCACTTTTTGATGGGGTTGTTTTTATCTTGTAAATTTATTTAAGTTCTTCGTAGATTCTGGATATTAGCCCTTTGTCAGATGGATAGATGGCAAAAATTTTCTCCCATTCTGTAGGTTGCATGTTCACTCGGATGATAGTCTCTTTTGCTGTGCAGAAGCTCTTTAGTTTAATTAGATTCCATTCATCAATTTTGGCTTTTGTCGCAATTACTTTTGGTGTTTTAGTCATGACGTCTTTGGCCATGCCTATGTCCTGAATGGTATTGCCCAAGTTTTCTTCTAGGGTTTTTATGGTTTTAGATCTTATGTTTAAGTCTTTAATCCATCTTGAGTTAATTTTTGTATAAAGTGTAAGCAAGGAAGCGGTCCAGTTTCAGTTTTCTGTATGTGGCTAGCCAGTTTTCCCAACAGCATTTGTTAAACAGGGAATTCTTTCCCCATTGCTTGTTTTTGTCAACTTTGTCGAAGATCAGATGGTTGTAGATGTGTGGCATTATTCCTGAGGCCTCTATTATGTTTCATTGGTCTATATATCTGTTTTGGTACAAGTACCATGCTGCTTTTGTTACTGTAGCCTTATAATATAGTTTGCATGATGCCTCCACCTTTGTTCTTTTGCTTAGGATTGTCTTGGCTATACAGGTTCTTTTTCAGTTCCATGTGAAATTTAAAGTAGTTTTTTCCAATTCTGTGAAGAAAGTCAATGTTAACTTGATGTAATTCACATTCCTTGTAAGTTGTATTCCTAGATATTTAATTCTCTTTGTAGTAATTGTGAATGAGAGTTCGCTCATGATTTGGCTCTCTGTTTGTCTGTTATTGATGTATAGGAATGCTTGTGATTTCTGCGCATTGATTTGGTATCTTGAGACTTTGCTGAAGTTGCTTATCAGCGTAAGGAGATTTTTGGGCTGAGACTATAGGGTTTTTTAAATATACAATTGTGCCATCTACAAATAGAGGCAATTTGACTTCCTCTTTTCCTAATTGAATACTCTTTATTTCTTTTTCTTGACTGATTGCCCTGGCCAGAACTTCCAATACGATGTTGACCAGGAGTGGTGAGAGAGAGCATCCTTCCCTTGTGCCAGATTTCAAAGGGAATGCTTCCAGTTTTTGCCCATTCAGTATGATATTTGCTGTGGGTTTGTTGTAAACATCTTTTATTATTTTGAGATACGTTCCATCAATACCTAGTTTATTGAGTGTTTTTAGCATGAAGCGGTGTTGAATTTTATTCTAGCCCTTTTCTGCATCTATTGAGATAATCATGTGGTTTTTTGTCATTGATTCTGTTTATGTGATGGATTGTGTTTATTGATTTGCATATGTTGAACCAGCCTTGCATCCCAGGGATGAAGCTGACTTGATCATGATGGATAATCTTTTCAATGTGCTGCTGGACTCAGTTTCCTAGAATTTTATTGAGGATTTTTGCATGGATGTTCATCAGGGAAATTGGCCTGAAATTTTCTTTTTTTTTGTTATATCTCTGCCAGATTTTGGTATCAAGATGATGCTGGCCTCATAAAATGAGTTAGGGAGAAGTCTCTCTTTTTCTATTGTTTGGAATCATTTCAGAAGGAATGGTACCAGATTTTCTTTGTACCTCTGGTAGAATTTGGTTGTGAATCTGTCTGGCCCTGGGTTGGTAAGATATTAATTACTACCTCAACTTCAGAACTTATTATTGGTCTATTCAGGGATTTGACTTCTTCCTGGTTTAGCCTTGGGCTAGTGTATGTGTCCAGGAATTTATCCATTTCTTCTAGATTTTCTAATTTATTTACGTAGAGGTGTTTATAGTATTCTCTGATGGTAGTTTGTATTTCTGTGGGATCAGTAGTGATATTCCCTTTATCATTTTTTATTTTGTCTATTTGATTCTTCTCTCTTTTCTTCTTTATTATTCTAGCTAGTGGTCTATCTATTTTGTCAATCTTTTCAAAAAACCAGCTCGTGGGTTCATTGATTTTTTTGAAAGACTTTTTGTGTCTGTCTCCTTCAGTTCTGCTCTGATCTTAGTTATTTCTTATCTTCTGGTAGCTTTTGAATATATTTGCTCTTGTTTCTCTAGTTCTTTTAATTGTGTTGTTTGGGTGTTGATTTTAGATATTTCCTACTTTCTTATGTGGGTGTTTAGTGCTATAAGTTTCCCTCTAAACACTGCTTTAGCTGTGTCCCAGAGATTCTGGTAGGTGTGTCTTTGTTCTCATTGGTTTCAAAGAACTTATTTATTTCTGCCTTAATTTTGTTATTTACCCAGTAGTCATTCAGAATAAGGTTGTTCAGTTTCCATGTAGTTGTGTGGTTTTGAGTGAGTTTCTTAATCCTGAGTTCTAATTTGATTGCACTGTAGTCTGAGAGACTGTTAAAATTTTTGTTCTTTTGCATTTGCTGAGGAGTGTTTTACTCCCAAGAATGTGGTCAATTTTAGAAGAAGTGCTATGTGGTGCTCAGAAGAATGTATATTCTGTTGATTTGGGTTGGAGAGTTATGTAGATGTCTATTAGATCCACTTGGTCCAGTGCTGAGTTCAAGTCCTGAATATCATTGTTAATTTTCTGTCCCCTGATCTGCCTAATATTGACAGTGGGGTGTTAAAATCTCTCACAATTATTGTATGGGAGTCTAGCCTCTTTGTATGTCTCTAAGCATTTCCTTTATGAATCTGAGTGCTCCTATATTGGGTGCATATATATTTAAGATAGCTAGCTCTTCTTGTTGCCTTGTTCTTTTTACTATTATTTAATGCCTTTCTTTGTCTTTTTTTATTTTTGTTGGTTTAAATTCTGTTTTATCAGAGACTAGGATTGCAAACACTGTTTTTTATTGTTTGTTTGCTTTCCATTTGCTTGGTAAATATTCTTCCGTCCCTTTATTTTGAGCCTATGTGTGCCTTTGCACATAAGATGGGTTTCCTGAACACAGCACACTGATGGGTCTTGAGTCTTTAACCAATTTGCCAGTCTGTGTCTTTTAATTGGGGCATTTAGCCTGTTTACATTTAAGGTTAATATTGTTATGTGTGAATTTGATCCTGTCATTATGATGCTAGCTGGCTATTATACCAGTTAGTTGATACAGTTTCTTCATACTGTCGATAGTCTTTACAATTGGTATGTTTTAGCAGTGGCTAGAACCAGTTTTTCCTTTCCATATTTAGTGCTTCTTTCAGGAGCTCTTGTAGGGCAAGACTGGTGGTGACAAAAATGTCTCAAAATTTTCTTGTCTGTAAAGATCTTTATTTCTCCTTCACTTCTGAAGCTTAGTTTGGCTGGATATGAAATTCTCAGTTGAAAATTCCTCACTTTAAGAATGTTGTATATTGTCCCCCACTCTCTTCTGGCTTGTAGGGTTTCTGCAGAGAGATCTGCTGTTAGTCTGATGGGCTTCCCTTTGTGGATAACCCAACCTATCTCTCTGGCTACACTTAACATTTTTTCCTTCATTTCAACCTTGATGAATCTGATGATTATGTGTCTTGGGGTTGCTCTTCTTGTGGAACATCTTTGTGGTGTTCTCTGTAATTCCTGAAGTTGAATGTTGGCCTGCCTGGCTAGGTTGGGGAAGTTCTCCTCAATAATATCCTGAAGAGTGTTTTCCAACTTTGTTCCACTCTCCCTGTTACTTTCAGGTACACCAATCAAACGTAGATTTGGTCTTTTCACATAGTCCCATACTTTTTGGAGGCTTTGTTTATTCCTTTTCTTTCTTTTTTCTCTAATCTTGTCTTCCCACTTTATTTCATTAAGTTGATCTTCAGTCTCTGATATCCTTTCTTCTGCTTGATTGATTCAGCTATTGATACTTGCGTATGCTTCACAAAGTTCTCGTGTGGTGTTTTTCAGCTCCATCAGGTCATTTATCTTCTTCTCTAAACTGGTTATTCTAGTCAGCAATTCATCTAACCTTTTTTCAAGGTTCTTAGCTTCCTTGCATTAGGTGAGAACATGCTCCTTTAGCTTGGAGAAGTTTGTTATTACCTACCTTCTGAAGCCTGCTTCTGTCAATTCATCAAACTCATTCTCTGCCCAGTTTTGTTCCATTGCTTGTGAGGAGTTGTGATCCTTTGGAGGAGAAGAGGTGTCCTGGTTTTTGGAATTTTCAGCCTTCTTGAGCTGATTTTTTCCTCATCTTTGTGGGTTTATCTACCTTTGGTCTTTGATGTTGGAGACCTTTGGATGGAATTTTTGTGTGGGCATACTTTTTGTTGATGTTGATGCTATTGCTTTCTGTTTGTTAGTTTTCCTTCTAACAGGCCCCTTTTCTGCAGGTCTGCTGCAGTTTGCTGGCAATCCACTCCAGATTCTGTTTGCCTTGGTACCAACAGCAGAGACTGCAGATCAGTAATGACTGCTGCCTGCTCCTTCCTCTGGAAGTTTCATCCCAGAGGGGCACCCACCAGATGTCAGCCAGAACTCTCCTGTATGAGGTGCCTTCCAACTCCTGCTGGGAGGTGTCTCCCAGACAAGAGGCATGCGAGTCAGGAACCAACTTGAGGAGGTAGTTTGTCCTTACTGGAGCTCGAACACTGTGCTGGGAGATCTGCTGCTCTCTTCAGAGCCAGCAGACAGGAACGTTTAAGTCTGCTAAAGCTGTGCCCACAGCCAGCCCTTCCTCCAGGTGCTCTGTCCCAGGGAGATGGGAGTTTTATCTATAAGCTCCTGACTGGCACTGCTGCCTTTCTGTCAGAGATGCCCTGTCCAGAGAGGAAGAATCTAGAAAGGCAGTCTGGCCACAGTGCCCTTGCTGAGCTGTGTTGGGTTCCACATCCTTTTTGAAGTTCCCAATGACTTTGTTTACACTGTGAGGGGAAGACCCCTACTCAAGCCTCAGTAATGGTGGACACCCTTCCCTCCACCAAGCTTAAGCATCCCAGGTTGACTTTAGACTACTGTGGTGGCAGTGAGAATTTCAAGCCAGTGGACCTTAGCTTGCTGGGCTTCAAGGGGTGGAATCTGCTGAGCTAGACCACTTGCCTCCCTAGCTTCAGCCCCCTTTCCAGGGGAGTGAATGGTTCTAACTCATTGGCATTCCAGGTGCCACTGGGGTACAAAAAAAAAGTCCTGCAGCTAGCTCCGTGGGAGGACTTTATCTTAAGGAGGCTATGAGGATTGCCAGCACATAGAACATCCCTTAATGTTCCAGAATATTTCATGTATGCCAAAAGGTGGAGGAGTTCACCCCACAGGTCAAGTCTCGAGATCTCAAAGGAGAGATCACAACCTGATACCCAGTCCTTGTTATGGTAAACCCAGTCCAGTTGGAAAAGCTGACACATCCTGATGGCATTTATTCATTTTGCAACATTTTTTTACTCAGACGTAGCAATGTTTTGTACCTGCCACTGGAGGTTTGGCTGAGATGTTTGTATTGTGGTGATGCTTAAATCAGAGCCTCCTTTTGGGGAAAGTTTACCCAGACTTGCAGAAAGGAATGTGACAAGAGCCACAGTGTCTAGACTGGACAACAAAAACAAACCATAAAGGCAATTACTCTAAGTTGCTGTCTTCTTTTTCTGGGAGTCTCCTCATCATGGTTGTTAGAAAAACCTCAGAGCCACCAGAGTAAAATAATAATAATAATAATAAAGATTTTTTTTTGCCCATAATGAGAGTTTGAAAAAAAAAAAAAAAAAAAAGAGTAAAAAAAAAAAAAAAAAAAAAAAAAATGTTTAAAAAAAAAAAAAAAAAAAAAAAAACCCCAAAAAACCTGTGGCAAATCAGTACCATCATCCAAGTGGGAGACCTATGCACTTCCTCCTAGAAGAAATAAAACCATTTTCTGCTGGGAAAAGTAGGCAGTAGACCTGGGGAGGTTCAATTTTTTAAAAAAAAGAAAGATTGTTCCCCACTTTCCTTCAGCAAAGGGTAGAATTCAGATGAGATTCTCTTAGTTGGTCTTCCCTTAACGCAGCCCAGACTTTGAGAAGGGAAGAATTGAATTCACTTTTCAGGAATTCAATTTCTTTTCTTTTTTTTTTTTTCTATTCTATTTCTTTGAATACAGTTTGATAAACACCTAGGGAAGTGCCATGAGTTGGAGAACCATGTAGGCGATGGGACAGAGTGGGAAGAGGCAGGGTTGTACTTCTCTTCTGAATCCAGACGAAATGGGCATCACTTGACCAAGGAGTGCTCTTTTGGGCAGGGTGAGACCAAAGAAGATAAGAAAGCCATAAAGAAACAGGATCAAAAAAAGATTCAGACTGGTATTTAGGCAAAAGAAAGTAAAGCAAGGAGACGTGGAGTTTTAACTCTAAGCAGACCAACCGAATGTAATCCCCATAAGTGTTGTTATATCAATGAGATAATAGAATTGGAGAGTTTATGATTCTTAAGTTTGAATATGGTTTGTCCCCACCAAAACTCATATTGAGGCCTGAACCCTAATGTGGCGTTGTTAGGAGGTTATGCCTTTAAAAGATGATTAGGTCATTAAGATGAATTAAGTCTTTCTCTCCAGGCTGGATTAGTTCTCCTTGGAATGTGTTAAGTCTTGTATGAGTGGATGAGTTCCCTCAAGAGCAAGTTGTTACAAAGTGAGGTTGCTTCTTATGTTTTGCCTTTTTTTCATATGCACCCAGTTCCCCTTCTGTTTCTCTGCCAAAGAAACAGAATAAAGCCCTCACCAGAAGCCACCAAATGTGACTGCCCAATCTTGAACTTCCCAGCCTCCAGAATTAGGAGCTAAATAAATCCCTTTTCTTTATAAATTATCTAGTCTCAGATATTCTGTTGTAGCAACAGAAAACCAATTAGGACAATATGTACTTTCACATACATCCCTTGACTTCATTTTTAAAAGAGCCACATTATCACCTGAATTTTGCAGGAGACACTAAAGCTCAGAGTCATGACATGCCCAACATACTGACATCTCTACATGGCCAAGATAGGACACTGAACCCATGCCTTCTGCCTCCCAATCGAACATTCTTTCTGCTCTATTATAGTCTCTATGATCTTGTGTTCATAGGACATCTGACTGTACTGAAGGTACTTTATGTTACGCTGACCTGTGTCTACTTCATTTGTATTTTGCTTAAATCTCATACCTGGCATAAAGTCACCTTTGGGAACTGTGGCTTTCATTATTACTTTGTTAATTAGAAATATAAGACAAAGGATTATCTTCTTCAACTTTAAAAGTTAGAACTGGACTGGGTAGTGTCTAGCACTGTCTTAATTCCACCATTCTGAAATCTGTTACTACGTTAGCTCAAACTTCATTTTTTTAGCCTTCCAAAAATCACAAAAATTACAAGTAATTGTGTTCATGCCAAATTCATCAGAGTTTGAAAACAGAGCTATATTTCAGCTCTTTGGAGGCCAAAAACGAACTTTGATATTTTCGCAAGTGTGAAAATTCTTTCAGCTATACCAAATTAACTCAAAACATCTGAATGGTCTGCCTCCAAGTATCATAAAATTTTCTCTTTTATGCTTTGAATTTTATTCTAGAGAAACTCTCTTCTCCTAGATGTTGTATAAAGAGGCTGAAAAGTCTCTGGGAACCTTGGTGGAGTGATATTTGCTGAGTAGGCTGAGAGCCAAACTATTGTTCTTGCTATTTCTCAATACAGAAGAGAAAAGTATTTGCTAACTACCCCTGGAATCTCTGTCAATTAGCTTGGAATTTAAGGGATTTTCCTGATGTGCTTTGGGGAGGTCATTTAATGTTTGCGATTCCAGGTGAAAGTTTGGAAATCTGCAGTGGAATATAGGTTGGCCCAGAAAACCAGCTTAGTGGAGGATCCTACTTTATTGTAATCAGTGATCTGATGAGTTGTCTTTGTAAGGCAGACATCTTCCCCAAGCTCAGCTCTGTCAAACACCATGGGTGACACAGAAACAATAAGATCTACCTACATAAACAGCTTGAGAGTAACTTTTTTAAAATGCAGTCCTCCAATCCAGGTTCCTGGGCATGACTCCAAGGAAGGAACATTTCTGTAAGTGGTGGTGGGAATCTATATTTTAATGAGTGCCCTGGTGATCCTTATGTGTGCCGTGAACTGACAACCCCAGCCCTGCAGTTTTCTAAAAGCCCAAACTTTATATACACACAGAAAATAGTTATCACAACACAATTCTATACCTTATGGAGTTACAAATAGCAAAGCAGCAGCCAGACAGCCAGCTTCTATGGAGTTGCTGGAGAGGTGGCTAGAAGACCTCTTAGGATCCTGACACCTGCTAGAAACTATGAGACAGGATGCATCAAAGAGGCAAAGGATAATGTGGACAGAAAAGTGACAGATAGGTGCTGGTTGGATAGTGAAAGAGAAATTCATGGATGCAACAGAAGCCATGCTTGACCTTGAGAGGGGAGAGAATATGGATAGCTAACATTTTGTTGAGAAGATACTCATTTCAAATGTTTAATATCTTACAGGCTTTTTTCCCAAATGTTTACTATCTTATAGGCTAAAACAGATATATTGAGACATTCCGTTAAGGAGCTGCCTTCATGAACCTTGGGAGGTGAGGTGGAAAAGGAGAGCAGGGAATTTGGAAACAAATGGTTTTCCTTATGATGAAATGTAAATAACAAACAAGACCCCCAGAAGCACTGAGATGATCTCAAGCAAGAGCCACGTCGTTTAGGGTTTCAAGTTCAGAAGTGAGTGAGAACACCAGATGATGAAAATGTGGGGAAGACTGGGGGAAACTGAGCTGAAATTTGAGGATTAAGAGGAAGGTTCATAAAATAAACAGGAAAGAGAATGAAATGAAAGGGTTTGGTCTTGAGCAAAGACCAGCTGAGGAAGCAAGAGTCCCTGAGCAGCATGAGATTCTTTTTTCACAGTTGACTCTGAGTTAATTCTGAGCTTCTACCATCTTACACACCAAACACCATCTTCCAGGAATCATTGCACCTTTGCTTCAGGCTTGGTGGGCAGAGCAAGGTTATGTCCTGTGGAGAGTCAAGCCTTGCTGTCTCCGAGGTAATAGCAACCCCAGCTTCGGTTTACAGATCCAGTTTTGGGGATGAGTGAGTCTGACACAGAGTTGACCATAGCCTGCTTGGAAGCTTCCCTTCCTGACTTCTAATTACCAGTTCGTTTATCGTTTATCTCTGGCTCTTAGTTTGCAACAGGGAGCCAAAATATTAATGAACACAAAAGGTTAAGCCATTGTTTGACCCCTTCGTTCTGCAGATGGGGGAAGAAGAGGAGGAAGGTAATGCGATCTCTGCTAGCCTTTGTTTATAGGAAGCGCCTTGCACTCACTGATTTCACAGCCTAACTGTAAAAGATGCGAAGGGTGTGATTATCAGGCTGGCGGTAAATGGGAACACACTGTGGCTTTGTTTGGGCCTGTGGGGAGTTTTTGGTACATTTTTTGCTTTCAACCCCCCTATAAAAATATTTGGGGATTCAATGATGCTGACTCTACATTTCTCACTTCAAGCCCATACTTTCTCTTCCTTTAATATAGAAGTGGTGGTGATGATTTTTTTCCCTCTTTGGCCACAGACAGTTTCTCAGTAGCCTTTGCTGACCCAGTGGGCCCACTCCTGCTAATTTTACACAAACCAGATGTTGTCCAAACAAGTCACCTCTATTTCACGCAGGCTAGGCCTCCCTCCTGAAAATGAAATGAAATCAGGGAACATTGATTCCTGGAAGCTCACAGGGATTCCTCTAAGCCAGCAGGACCTGTTTATTTTATTTATTTATTTTTTACTAAAAAGTGGATACTGCTTGCATTCAGAGGCTCACACATTCATTTAAGTCAATAGAGCTCAGCAGGGCTTGAAGTGAGTGGCAGCAAGTCTGGCAGGTTCTGCACATGGTGGGTTGGGGCTGGAGAAGTCACCCGTGTAAATCAATAGCGACGATCTAGACCAGCCTTACCCTCAGACTCAGGGTGAAGCCAGGGATTACTTATCTCAAGTTTCTAGTCTCAATAATTTTTTTCAAGGCAGGTATTTAATGTCTCTTATTTAGATTTAGCTGAGAGTTGGCTCTGGCTGGCACCAATTTTGATCCTTGTCTCCAAGCTCAAGGCCAGTTTGAGGGAATTAGTGCCTTCAGCAGACACAGACTTCCCTCCCTTGCCTGTCTCCAGAGCCCAGGCCTGTGGTTTGGACCAACTCATCACCTGGCTCCACATGAAATACACATGGGCTCCGGAGCTTCAGGCTTCTGAGCTTCTTTAAGGAAAATGTGCCGTTTAGAGTAGATCGTGTGAAAGGTCCACGGGCTTGGGAAATGATGGCTTTGAGTTTCCCCTATTGCTAACCCAGCTGGGCTACCATTGTTACCCACTAGATAAGTTCACATGCCATTCTTCTCTCTTAATTTTTGTTTGCTTCTTGTCCTTAGACAATTCAACAAACGTGTAATAAATAAATATAATATGCAAGGTGTTAGATGCTGACTGCAATCCCTTAATTTGTATTTTGCATAATTTTCAAGATACCTCACCACCTGTTGTCTCATTTGATTTTCATACCATTGTTGAGTAGGTAGTAACAGACTCATTTTACAATGACCTCCTGGAGGCAGGTGATAGATCTCCGAAGTCACAGAACCAGTAAAAGAATGTGGGCTGGCTGAGAAAGAACTGCTTTATAAAATCACAGAATGCTCATCATGTAAGAAAGAGACCTTAACAGTCAACTAATTCAGTCATCTCACAGATCCAGCCCTCTCCTTCGTGTATCAGGAAACCAAGGTTCAGAGAGGGAAAGTGACTTGCCTGGAGTCACACAGTTACTGTGCTCTGGTCACTCAATCCTCTGAATTGTTTTTTCCTTTCCTAATTGAAGACCCAAAGTCCCAGTCTTTGGAAGTTGGCTGAGGATGCTTGTTGCCCCAGCTTTGAGCTGATTCTGGACCCAGCTCTGAATCCTTGAGTGGATTTTGGGGTTCCCTGGAAGTTAACTCTGCTTATCCTTGGAGGATAGATGACATCTTACAGAGGCAGAGTGCCGGATCCTCACCTGCAGTTCTGCTCATGGTTACGAAGGTAG
Source organism: Cebus imitator (assembly GCF_001604975.1). NCBI lineage: Eukaryota > Metazoa > Chordata > Mammalia > Primates > Cebidae > Cebus > Cebus imitator. The sequence goes on along the minus strand of NW_016107659.1, from coordinate 733,035 downwards.
CCCAGCACACTCTCAGCGGATCTCACCAACCAAACACAAATTCCAAAGGCTTCCTGGGTGGTTTTAGGGCTTATGGATGTGCCCAGAAACCTTACAAACCCCTGGGTCTGTGGCTTAAATAGCTCCCATACACATACACACACACGTCTGTTTAAAAAATGCCAGGGGAGGGAATGAATAAAGACCTATACAGTCACACAAATACGAGAGGAAAGATCTATGTTCCATAATCCTAGCGGGAGTCCCAAGAGTTGATAGTAATGACAGCTACTATTAATGTTCATTATGAACTAAATGCCACTATTATAGCTGCTCTACAGATAAGAAAATTGGGTCTCAGAGATGTTAAATGACTGGCCTGTGATTCCACAACTAGAAAGGGGCAGAACATCCTAATGTACGCTGATGCCTGAACCAAGACACTTACCTGCATCCTGTCCCATGCTGTCCTCCTCTGCAGACAAGATGGCAGTTAATGGGCTGCCCCAAATCTACAGTGAACATGCAGCAAGGGACCTGAGCCAAGTAATCCCAGCACAGTCTAAGATGTGCAAGGCAGAAGCAAATTTAAAGAAAATGAAAGGGAAAGCAAGGCCCAATTAGAATCCAAATGAACAGGAAGCATGATGCAAACGCAAACTTGGAAAAAACAAAGACAAGAGAGGAACACTTTGGAAGAAGTTGAGACAAAAAGAAAGCCACAGGAGAAATGTCCTCTGCAGCCCAAAATGGCCTCATCAGATAGCTCTGGAACAAGTTTTTATCTTTGAAAGTTATAGCTGGCTGCAGCCAACTGTTTGCATAGTGTGTGGATTGAAATGTTTTATTGCTTTATGGATGCAATTAAACAAATGTGATTAAAGGCAGTGGTAACACTTGCATCCTGGTGAAGGAGATTGGAATGCTATTTCTAGGACTTTCTCTGGAACAGGGTGTTTTAATCAGAGAAGAGAAATCTGTTTCCCACTCTTGTGTTGGGAAGACAATGAAGGAATAGATGGATGATTAAAATATTTAAAGAGTCACTATCTTAAAAAGATGATAAAGGTGTTGGGATGGGGGTGAAAGACGAAAATAGAGAGATATTAACATCTCAAAATATAAGCAGGTATGACTGCCCTCTGAGAGGAAACCAACATGGCATCTGAAGCACACACGGGAATGAGATGGAAGAAATCTTCACAATGCTATGATGACAATGGTTCCAAAAAGGATTCAAGTAGAATGTTTCGTTGCCAGCAGAGGAAAATTCTAGTGCAAGGAAATGTAAAGAATTCAGGAATTCAAAGCAAGATAAGCCCTAAGGCCCACTGTGGGAAGGAGAGAATAAGCCAGATATTTCTGGGATTTGCCTTCACAGATAAAGGGAATCACGAGTTCCAGTAACTGTGCTGGGTGCTTGGGCCTAGAACAGGGCATGGGCCTGGGTGATACTGCAAAGGTGAGTCGGATAAATGTCTTCCACCTTCGTTAAGAACGTTTTACTGTGGTGAGGGAGAGAGTGATAGCAATACCTCTCTTTATTGTGTGATACAGAGTCACATAAACCTAAAATGTAGCCACTAAAATAGGAGTTTGGATTTTAATTTATCGTATTTTATTTTGAGACAGAGTCTCACTCTGTCACCCAGGCTGGAGTGCCCTGATGTGATCTCAGCTCGCTGCAGCCACTGCCTCCCAGGTGCAAGTGATTCTCATGCCTCAGCCTCCAGACTAGCTGGGATACAGGCATGCACCAGCATGCCTGATTAATTTTTGTTTTTTGGTAGAGATAGAGTTTCACCGTGTTGGCCAGGTTGGTCTCAAACACCTGACCTCAAGTGATTCACCCACCTTGGCCTCCCAAAGTGCTGGAATTACAGGCATAAGCCACTGCACCCATACTGAGTTTGGATTTTTAAATAAAGGAGTAATGGAATTTGTATCACGTTGGGGGAATATGGGGAGGGTCAAGGAAGGTTTCAGAGAGGAGGTGGTTTTTGGTTGGATCTTGAAGGGAGAATTGAGGAAGGAATTCAAGGCTTCCTAAAGTGCCTTCTTAGCAAAGGCGTGAAAGCAGGACAGCTGAGGGCACTTTGGTTGAGGTGACAATGGAAAAGTCTAGAATGGCTGCATCCAAGGTATTTAGAAGTTATAAGAGAAACAAAATGATGTGGCATTATGGAAGCCATGCTGGGAAATCTGGATTTTATTTTATAGGTCACTGTTTCTTGACCAATTTTCTGCCTCCCTACCATTGATATGTGCAATAGAACAGTCTCAGTTTTCAATAGGCCCAGGCCCTGCCGAGGAGTCACATTAGAGCTATGGAGCGGTGGATCTTTAGGAGGCAAAAGAATGGGATCAGAGCTAGTAGATAAATTACCAGAATGGAGACTGAAGTCAGGAAAACCAGTGTGGAAGCAATTCAATTTGTCCAGGTAGAGACGATAAAGGACTGAACTGGGCTTTATTCATTTTGCCTTTGCTGAACACTCACAGTGGGCCAAGCACTGTGTTTGTTATTGGAGATATAAAAATTTAAGCTCATGATCTACCACTCATGGCTTCCTATTGATGAAGCAAGTAAGCCAATACTGATACGGTTTGGCTTGTGTCCCCACCCAGATCTCATGTTGAATTGTAGGAGGAGGGCCTGGTGGGAAGTGATTAGACCATGGGAAAGCAAGAACTTTCCCCTTGCTGTTCTTCTGATAGTGAGTTCTCATGAGATCTAGTTGTTTAAAAGTGTGTAGCACCTCCCCCTTCTCTCTTCCTCCTGCTTCAGCCATGCAGAACGTGCCTAATTCCCCTTCACCTTCTGCCAAGATTATAAGTTTTCTGAGGTCTCCTCAGTCATGCTTCCTGTACAGCCGGTGGAACCATGAGCCAATTCAACTTCCTTTTTTATAAATAACCCAGTTTCAGGTATTTCTTTATAGCAGTACGAGGACAAACTAATACAAATACTAAACATGGGGGCCATGACAGTGGGAACGGAGGGACCCTCAGGAGCACTGAGAAGAGATGTTTAACTAGGTTTTAAGGAAATAAGGTTTCAAGGAAATAGGTTAGGTTGAGGCTTAAAAGATAAATAGGCACTATGTAGGTGGAAAAACGGAAGAAGGGGTCAGGAGGAGTGAAAGGATAGGAAAGTATGTGCAAAGACATAGCAGCATAAAGTGGCACATGAAATAAGAGGAAGAGCAAATCTCCAGGCCAATAATTGAACATAGCTTCTATATGTTGAGCCAGGCCCACTATTAGCGATTTGACGTGTGTTACTGCATAGGATCTTTTGGGCATGCATAGTGTGGGCTAGAGACACAGTGGCTGAAGCTTTGATGAAGACTGCCCTATCATGGAGGTTGGACTTTATATGGAAAATCTATGTAACTCAGATATGTGATTTTAGAAAGATTAGTCTGGCAGCAGTGTAAAGAAGGGATGGAAAGGGCACAATTTAGAAAGGAGGAAAATAAGTTACGTAATAATGAGATAATAGACATGGCAAAGGAGGATGTATTAGCCTGTTATCACGCAGCTATAAAGAACTATCTGAGACTGGGAAATTTATAAAGAAAAGGGGTTTGACTCACAGTTCTACATTCTGTACAGAAGACATGGCTGGGAAGGCCTCAGGAAAGCTACAATCATGGCAGAAGTGCAAAGGAGAAGCCAGCACATGTTCACATGGTGGCAGGAGAGGGAGAAAGTGAAGGGGAAAGTGCTACATACTTTGAAACAACCAGATCTCATGAGAACTCACTGTCATGAGAACAGCAAGAAAGAAATCCACCCCCATGATCCAATCTCCTCCCACCAGGTTCCTCCCCCAACACTGAGGATTACAATTCAATGTGAGATTTGGGTGGGGACACAGAGCCAAATCATATCAGGGGACATGTATGAGAAAGTATGAATAGAAGGCAGTCAGCATGAATGGTGATTGGTCAGACTTGTTAGAAGAGGAAAGAACCCAGAAGGAGCCCAGTTTCTGATTTGATGGCTGTTGATAATGATGTACTCCACAGAGCTAGAGGATGAGGCAGGGGAGGAAAGCGGAAGGTCAGAAATGAGACGTGATGGGTTCTATTTGTACCTATTGAGGAGAAATGGTCTGGGAGTGATTTCCAGTAAAAAGTTAGACACTAGAGCTAAGAAGAGAAGCCTTGGCTAAAGGTCTGTGATTGGGAGGCATCATCCTGTGTTGGTGGTTGAAGCCAAGGGGGTAGCTAAGATCACTCAGCATCATATGTAAGGAGAAGTGGGCCACAGACCAAACCTGGGCAATAATAACATTTCAGGAATGGGCTGAAGGACAGGTGACCTTGCAGGAGACCAGGAAGGAGTAATTTGTGAGGGAGAAGAGGAACCAGGAGAGGGAGCTGCCTAGAAAATGAAGAGGGCCTCAATAGGGAGGGAGTGGTCAACATTGCCTGGATCACACCAGAAGCTGGAGACAACAGAGAGGTCCGAGTCAGGACCTCTGGACTGTGAACCGTGGACACCTGCAGTTAAAAGTGAAGCACACACACGTATATTGTGAATGCTGGGGGCAGGAAAAAGTAAAAATGAGAAAGAAAAGGAAGGCAGGTTTAGCGGTCTGAAAAATAAGGCTCTGTGAGACAGGTAGAGGGAAATTCTGTAAAAATCAGACAATACTCTGAAATAAATAAAATACATGAAAGATTTTCATATTTCTTTCCTTGGGGAAGTAGGGGTTGGGCAGGAGGTGGAGGAAGGAAGAATGGGGCAAGAGGAACCATCTAATTGTAGAAAAAATGGTACATTAGCATAATTGATGGGAATTTGGGAAGCCGATGCTTAGAAGAAAGAATGTTATATAACTAATAGGAATGAAAATGAACTAAGACCCCATAAACATGGAAGTGTTTTTAATAAATATTTTAAAATCCATACAATGCCATCTCAGAAAAAATAAACTGGGTATATATAGTTTTTAAGAATAAACAATAGGCTGGATGTGGTGGCTCACAACTGTAATCCCAGTACTTTGGGAGGCTGAGGTGGGAGGATCACTTGAGGCCAGAAGTTCAAGACCAGTGCGGCCAACAGGATGAAACCTGTCTCTACTAAAAATACAAAAATTAGCCAGACATGGTGGTGCATTCCTGTCATCTCAGCTACTCGGGAGGCTAAGGCACGAGAATTGCTTGAATCCAGGTGGCAGAGTTTGCAATGAGCCCAGATTGCACCACTGCAAGTGACACAACAAACAAACAAACAAACAATGTCTGCCAACATCACAAAAAGAGAAACAACCATGATGTGCCTCCTGAAGAAAGCACACAACACCATTAACACCATCTATGAAGTATTCACAGCAACAAAAAAAATGGAACTGAAATTAGATCATGCATACTTCTGGATCCATCTTCAGTGTACAGGAAATAGGAGACAGAGAAACAACTTATACAACAGTATGGAAATGAGATGAGCAAAATCCAGACAGTGGGAAATTCTGCAGGATAAATAACATGTGTCTTCCAGTCATAAACTGAAAAGACAAAAGAAAAAAGTAAGGGAATTGTAGATACTAGACTTGAGACAGCAACAAAATGGAATGAGTGAAATTTTTGGGTTCTGATTCCAACAACGTAGCTATGGAAACAATTTCTTGAAACAATTAGGGGAAATTTGAGCATACTTGTATATTTTTAACATTAAGGAATTATTTCAAATGTGTTCAGACATAATTTTTCAGAATGCTTATCCTTTAGAGATATATGCTGAAATATTTGTGGATGAAATGATATGATAGCTGAGATTTGCTTCACAATAATTCACTGAGGCTAGGACAGCCAATGAGAATGACTGTGAATGGATAAGTGTTAAAACTGGTTGTTAGGTTCATAAGAATTCATGATACTGCTGTATTTTGTGTGTGTTTGAAAATTACCATAATGAAAGATTTTTTAAATTCAAAGAATAAATGTGGACATGCTCATAAAGTCCTCTCAGCACTGTGAAAGGACTTGTAGGAGCATAAAGTGTTAATATTTCAAAATTATTATTTCCTTTTGATGTGGAATCTCTTCTGGTTTTAAATGTTCCTAATGAAAGAGCTTCCATCAGTTCTTAAAAGTTAAGTATTGGCCAGGCACGGTGGCTCATGCCTGTAATCCCAGCGCTTTGGGAGGCCCAGGAGGGTGGATCATGAGGTCAGGAGTTCGAGACCAGCCTGGCCCATCTCTACTAAACCCCGCCTCTACTAAAAAATACAAAAATTAGCCAGGTGTGGTGGCGTGCTCCTGCAGTCCCAGCTACTCAGGAGGCTGAGTCAGGAAAAACACCTGAAGCCAGGAGGCAGAGGTTGCAGTGAGCCAAGATTGGGCCACTGCATTCCAGCCTGGACTACAGAGTGAGATTTGGTCTCAAAAAAAAAAAAAAAGTTAAACATTGCTGCTGGCTACTGTCTCACAATGAAGCATGTTTGGTATGTGCATGCATGTGTGTGTGGTGCGTTGTAGGAAAGGGTGGAGGAACGTGCTTTATTGTAGTGGGTTTTGGCATTGTTTTGTCCAGTAAATCCAAATGGTCCATGCTGACCCAGTCTTCTGAAAGACAGCAGAAAGGGGCAATATAGGAGAAGCCAGCAATGGAAGTCAGATTGACACATTTGGAAAAGGAAGGTTTTGACTGTCTGCATTTCAACAGAGCCTCAACCAAGAAGACAGCTATTGTAAAGAGGGGTCTGCTATTGACTCTAGAGGGCAGAGATGAATTCAGAATTGGGGAATTTGTGGAGGATAGGAAGAAGTTCATGTGTAAGCAAATTGGAGTCACCAGCTAGAGGCAGAGAAAATGCTGAAAGTGGGGCCGGGCACGGTGTCTCATGCCTGTGATCCCATCACTTTGGGAGGCCAAGGAGGGTGGATGACCTGAGGTGGGGAGTTTGAGACTAGCCTGGCCAACCTGGTGAAGCCCCATCTCTACTAAAAAAATACAAAATTAGCTGGGCATGGTGTGGGCACCTGTAATCCCAGCTACTTGGAAGGCTGAGGTAGGAGAATCACTTGAACCCAGGAGGAGGCAGTTGCAGTGAGCCAAGATCACGCCATTGCACTACAGTCTCAGCAACAGAGCAAGAATCCATGAGAGAGAGAGAGAGAGAGAGAGAGAGACAGAGCAAGAGAGAGAGACAGAAGGAAGGAAGGAAGGAAGGAAAGAAGGAAGGAAGGAAGGAAGGAAGGAAGGAAGGAAGGAAGGAAGGAAGGAAGGAAAGAAAATGCTGAAAGCAATACAGTATCAGAAAGGAAGGTTAAAAGGGTAAACCCACATTACAACAAAGAACATCCCCAAGATGAGAAGGCGGGTCCCCGCAACAGATCCAATAGACTCACCACCAACAATTCAGGAGAAGAGATGAACAGCAATCATCCTGCAGTAGAAGAGAGGAAAGGTGCCAAGGCATTATTTGTGAGGAAGAGAGCCTAGGAGTTTGACGTTGTGTAGAAGGCCCCAAATGTCCAAGGGAATGTATTCAAAATTCCCTAAGCAGACAGTGTTTTATAAAAGAAGAGAGTGTAGTGATCCATATAGCTACAGTAAGAAGTTGGGAGAGTTAAAGCCACCTTTGAGGAGCCTAGCAAGAACTGTGACACTGATGAGTAAAAACTCGATCTCTCCTCACTCTTCCCTCCTTTCATTTCCCTTCTCCTTGCTGCATCTTAGTGAAACAGCAGCAGTTATGGCAAAGGAGCTATCCTGTACCACCATGAAGGAGAGGGTGGTAAAGGACCCCACAGAAATGGCGGGACTTATATTGACACAAAAATGGCAACAAGATCTAACTCCAGCAAAGTAACAGCAGCTACAGCAACTAAGATAAGCCACCAGGAAGTGGAGTTGGGATAACCAAAGTGGCTTATAGCAGGAGAACTTAAAAACCACCATAGAGAATTAAAGAACCACTTTGGCATCCTTAAGGGAAAGGAGAGACTTAGGGGAAATGGTAGTTAGAATCCTTTATGTGAAAGCAAACAAGAAAAACTACTGATACCGATTGGTAGTTATTTTCCGTGAATGTCCTCTCACAAGCTGGGTGACCAAGGGGGTAGTGGATTACATTTTGGTCACTAATTCTTTGATACAAGATTAGGATTTTGGATCCCATTTTCTAGCCTAGGTTAGAAGGTCAAGATTCATCGTTCCTTCTAGGTACTGTGTCTGCAGAGAGGATAGGTAGGCTGCAATCAGGTGAACAGTGGTGTTTTGGACCAATAATCTCTGAGTTCAAACCACTAGGCCAGGAGTGATGGTCCATGCCTGTAATCCGAGCACTTTTGTAAACTGAGGCAGATAGGTCACTTGAGGCCAAGAGTTCGAGACCAGCCTTGCCAACAGGGTAAAACCTCATCTCTACTAAAAATTAAAAAAAAAAAAAAATTAGCCGGGCATGTGGGCACATGCTTGTAATCCCAGCTATTCAAGAGCTGAGGCATGAGAATCACTTGAACCTGGGAGATGGAGGTTGCAGTGAGCCAAGATTGTACCACTACACTCCAGCCTGGGCCAGAATATGACTCCGTCCCCCACAAAAAAGAACCACGAGACCTCTCATGAGAACAGTTGGCTTCTTAAAAAAATTAAGTTAAAAAAACACAAACTAGATAAGAGAAGTTTTTAAAAATAGCTAAATAACCACTAAGGCACACTCTGAGGCAATACACAATTGTAAGAGAATTTAATAAATGGTATCTATTTATGAGCTTAGCTTTTCCAAGGCAAGGTTGTCTGAAGAGATACAGGGAGGCCTTTTACCTCTTTTAGATACACTGTCTCCATCCTTCTCTGGGTACAGAATTTGTTCATCTCCAACCCTGTATATCAGACTATTTGGTGGTGGTCCTTCCTTGCCATACAGAGCCGCTAGCCTTTTGTAAGTTCTGGACATCCTCACTTTCCTCCACTTCTTCCATAAGTAGTCAATTGAAACCTCTCTGACCTTTCAAAATGTGAGATTTTTCCTGCGTTTATCCATTTAAAGTTTCTAGAACAGAATATCTGAGGCTGGATAATTTATAAAGAAAAGAGTTCTACTTAGCTCCTGGTTCTGCAGGCAGGGAAATCCAAGAAGCACAGCACCAGCATCTCCTTAACTTCTGGTGAGGGTTTTTGTGTTGGGGCAAAACATGGTGGAAGGCCAAAGGAGAAGCAGACAAGTGCAAAGAGGCAAAACCCAAGAGCCACCTTGGCTTTATGACAACGCACTGTCATGGAAACCTTCCCACAAGAGCTCATTCAGTCTCACAAGAGGGAGAACTTACTGCCACCAGAAGGGTTCCAAGCCGTTCGTGAGGAATCTGCCCTCGTGACCCAAACACCTCCTGCTAGGCCTCACCTCCCAGTACCACCACACTGAAGATCAAATTTCAACATGAGTTTCAGTGGGAACAAACTCAAACCATAGCAGTTTCCCATTGGGAGAGCTTGCTCTATACTTTCTTTTGATGATAGAACGATAGACTGGAATTGCAGAAAAGGTTTTATTTAGACATTTTTTAAGACTCCCTGACCCTAAGGCATATGAACTGGGATGCATTTTCAAAAACATTTTGCTATTCTCTTTGCTTTAAGATATTAAGTATTTTTTGGCTGGGTGTGGTGGCTCATGCCTGTAATTCCAGCACTTTGGGAGGCTGAGGCAGTTAGATCACCTGAAGTCGGGAGTTCAAGACCAGCCTGACCAACTTGGAGAAATCCCGTCTCTACTAAAAATAAAAAATTCGCCAGGCATGGTGGTGCATGCCTGTAATCCCCACTATTTGGAAAGCTGAGGCAGGAGAATCACTTGAACACGGGAGGCGGAGGTTGTGATGAGCCGAGATTGTGTCACTGCACTCCAGCCTGGACAAGAGTGAAACTCCATCCCAACAACAGCAACAACAGAACCAGCCTGGCCAACATAATGTAACCCTGTCTTTATTAAAAATGTAAAAATTAGCCAGGCATGGTGGCACGTACCTATAGTCTCAGCTACTCGGGAGGCTGAGGCTGAGGCAGGAGAACTGCTTGAACCTGGGTGGTGGAGATTGCGGCAAGCCAAGATCATGCCACTGAACTTCAGCCTGGGCAACAGAGCAAGACAGCATCTCAAAATTTAAAAAAAGATATTAAGGGTTTTTTACGATGTAGATTTATAACATCTTCTCATACATAGCCTGCTTAAAGGTTAAAGACAGAGGATAAATTAGGAAAAAATATTTCTCTTGCTCCTTAGACCATCTATTCTGTAACATCTACAGTCCATCAGGATGCAATGCTAAATGGCACAGGTGAGCTCAGAGCTGCATAAAGTACAAGGCACTATCAGCTGGCAGAATAATTGCTGGGAGGATAGCTTTTTTCACTTCTCCTTGTCATCTTTTCTTGAACCCAGTGTCAAGATTATTCCAAGTCACTTAAAAAAATATGGACCAAGATTCCGGCAGCCTTGGAAGGCCTTATTTTGGACATCCGATTACTCCATTCATCTAGACCAGTCCTAAAGATTTCAAGACCACCTTAGCCAACTTCAGATCTTTACTGCACAGTTCAGTAAGGACCCCTAGGTCCACTGCAGGTAGGGTGGTATAAAAAAAAGACCCTATAGTTGCTCCATAGTGATCCAGGGCTTAGGCCAGATCTCAGATGACTATGGACTACAAGGCCATGACCACACTTCATAGCTGCTCGTCTCAGCTGGCCGAAAGGCCATGTGTAGGCTTTTACTCTGCAATGTGCAGCATTATTTGAACTTATCATCTGACCAAAATGTAGGCATACACTGAAAATTAATGTGAGCCCTTCATCACAACTGAGCTCATATCAACACAGTCATGCAGATGAAAAGGAAAGAAAATGCACTCTAAGAAACAGAGGGACCCTGTCCAAAGTTTGGTTCTGCCTCTCTCAGGTGTGTGATCCTGAGCAGGTTACTCTAACCAGTAAACCTACCTGCCATGAGGATACATGAGATAATGCACGCGACGCACCTGGTTTGTGGTAGGTATGCTCATCGACTTTATGATTAATATCATTGCACAAAACAAGCCTTACATGGTTTTATAGTACATGCAAATGAGCTTCTAGGGAGCATGTTTCTCTAAGCTAATTTTTATTTTTTCCATTCATTATCCAACTCTCCATCCTTTCTCACCCTTTTCTCATTATTACTAATTAGAAACTGTTTTCAGCAACAATTTCTTAGCATGTGCTTCCTCCCCTGAGTAAAATTACAAATTAAGACCTGCCTAAGGTGACCCCTCTGTCCCTAATTCATCATAGTAAGAGTGTTTCCAAATAGCTCTAAACTAGACTGTCAGAGCAGAGAGCCATCTACAGAGAAAGTAAATACCACCTTCGCTGTAGATTTCCACAGGAATGCTGGAGGGGGGGTGGAAGATTGTGGAAGATGTTAAACAGGCAGTGAGGTTCCAACATAACAGACTTGTTCCAATGTAGTAGAAATCCTAGGCAATTTGTATGATTTGAGATGATTTTGCACGACCCATGGCCAGTTTTTATCTACTTTTTGGTTATATATGAAATGATTTATTTGTTCTTGTGTGTATTGGGAGAAAATATAACTAGCACACGAAACTCGTGATCTGGATATAATTGCTCAAAAAGAGGCATAAATAAAAGTCATGGAACAGCTATATATGTTCTTGTGTTTGTGTGTGTGTGTGTTTGTGTATAATGTGCAATGGTGACAAAAAAGGAAGGCAGTGTCCTCATAACATATGGAACTCTACAATAACGGAATAAATAAGACAGCTGTCTGAAGACTTTACAGAGCTTAACAAAAGCATCATTGTCACTCCTTTGTAGGCCCTGAGATTCCTCATCTACAGAATTCAACAAATGGTTAATGACATTTTTTACATACCAGACACTTTTCTGAATTCTGAGGATACAACAATAGGCAAGATAGACAAATTTCTTCCCTCTAGGCGCTTACATTTAGGTAGAGAAGCATATTTAAACCCACAAAATAATTGTAGAGATCCGACGCGACGATGTACAAAGAAAGCTTTTGAAAGTTACCAGGACTGTATCAATGTCTGGTACTGTTGTTGTGAGATGCCAGGGGCAGAAATGAGAACTTGATTTGAGAATATCTAAAAAATGTCTAGCAGAAGGCAGAGAAATGCACTAGTGTGGGCAAATACAAATTGTTTTTGTTTCTGTTGGGTTTTCCTTTGGGATAAGTTCCTGGAAATTTTTTCTAAACTTTTGCACAGTAAAAGACTTATTCCAAATAACTTCATTTGGAGATATGTACTCTTTAGAGGTAATGGGAAATGTGAATTGAAGAAGCATCATATTAGAATCATGTATCATAATCTTCAAATAGTTAATCCAGCTTGAATTAATGTAACCATAGAATTACTTTTGTCAATCAAATGTTGTTCTTAAATCCAAATATGTGAAGTCTAATTTGTTTTCCTTCATTCTCTAATTTTCAAGTTCTTTCCAAAAGAATTAGCAAATTTCTCTGGACTCATTTTCTCTTTTTAAATCCCCAAAGTAACTTATTTCTTAACTGGTTTTGGTTGCATTATAACTGCATTTGTTGGATTCTTCCTATCAGCTCAAAAGTTGGCTATTTGACAACATATAAAGGGCCAGCTAATTCTACTTGGGAAATTACGGCCTCTGTGAACTTACTAAATAACACCCTAGTGAATTGAAAGAGTTAAAAACAAGTTTCTAAACAGCCTAATCTCCAATCAGGGAATAGCTTATGGGCTGGGAGCTTGTGTCAAAACACAAAGAGTTACGAAATCATAACAAAATAACTGTCCAACAAAGAAGGAAACCAGCAGATGATATATGGAGAGAATGTCATGTCCTGGAGCCAAAATGTAAAAGGGAAGATGTATTCACCAAGCCTCCATGGGAGACAAATCTATGTAACTTGAGCCTTCAGTCCCTCTGCAAGTGAACAACTGAAGATAATGATCTGGCACCTCTGTGCTGACTGCATCACGAGCTTGCTTATGTTCTGATGTTTAGCATTGTCACTGGGAGGATGGCATCACTATTTTGTCAAATAACCCAAGTTTAAATATTCATTTAATATCATAGGTTCTTGCCAATGTGCATAGCAGGTTTGTAAATTGTACTTTTGTTTATAGGCTTAGTCTCAAAAACAAAAAAGCTTAAGGTTTTCTGTTCTGATTAAAGCCGAAAGCACGTAAAAATATTTGTTCAATCTGGCTACCTGGTATGGCATGCAAGGTTTGTACATTTTAAATGCGGGGTAGGAATATAAAACAATATTTTAAAAGTAATCTCCCAGAACTTAGAAAGCCTAAGGGATTTTGTCTATTTTCAGCACGTTCTCGTTGGGAGGTCATATACTGACTCTAACAGTCTTGTTTTTCCTCTAAACATTTGGAACTCCTCGCGCAGAATTGTCTTCAGAGCCTGCAGAGCACTTTTCTGAAAGTCCTGCTCTGTGCCAAGTCTTCATCCTTTGGGGTGGGATGGGGGATGGGAGTCAGTGGAAGAGAGTGAATTTAATGATTTCTGGAAAGAGCCAAAAGTCATCCAGAGGCCAATCTGGTCAATGGCGTGAGCGTAACCATTTGGGGTTAAAAAAAATAAGAAAACAAAAAGACTGTCAATAAAGTGTGGAGCCTGGCCTGTCGTCTGGCCTGTGAACTGGTGATTTGAAGGCAGTCCTCCAAGAGGCGTTGCCAAGCAGTTTGGCTCATGACTGTTACTCTCTGAATAAACGTATAGAATCTTCAGAAGTGGCTACTTTTGAAGTCGTGTTTCAAAGACTCATTTTTATATGACTCGGAGTTTGGTTCACAAACCAGCATGGTCATACATAGAGAAGAGTCAGCATTTACTATGGATCTGGACTCAAGATAAAGACTGTTCAGTAAACACACTTTCTTGATAACCCAGAGGAAAGAAAATAATTTGTTGTGAATGTCTTCATTGTTCTTTCCCTTGGAACCTTGGTTAGGATTCAACCATTGTTTCTACATCTACAATATATGCCCTAATTGGGCATATATTGACTATGTGCCTAGTTAATTGCCAAATATGAGACACTCCCATTACCTAAGTAAATGCTCCTTTTTCCCTTATCAAAAGGAGCATTTACTTAGGTAATGTGAGTGTCCCATAGTTGACATTTAATTAGGAACATAGCTAAAAATCATGAATCATCTGCTTAAAAATAATTCATGTATTAATTTAGTTACATACATATTATAAATCATTTTATACATACTTATAAAATTGATGTGTTAATATTATTTTATATAAGCATATTATCTTTTTTTTTTGAGACAGGGTCTCATTCTGTCACTCAGGCTGGAGTGCAGTGGCACGATCACAGCTCACTGCAGCCTCAACCACCTGTGTCTCAGGTGATCCTCCCACCTCAGCCTCCCACATAGCTGGACTACGGGTGCACAACGTGCCCAGATAATTTGTATATTTTTTGTTGAGATGGAGACTCCCATGATGCCCAGGCTGGTCTCAAACTCCTGGGCTCAAGAGAACAACCCACTTCAGCCTCCCAAAGTGCTGGCATTACAGGCATGAGCCCCTATGCCCAGTCCCATTTTATGTGAGTATGTTGTCTTACATTTCATCAAAAGATATCTTGTAATTGACATATTTTTCCTCCATCATATCTCAATTTTATCCCAAGCCACAGCATAATATTAGGACAATTTTCTCTCATCCTTCCTGAGGTTTCATGTTCTCAATGTTTACCATGCAATCACTTACTGTAACACTTCAAAAAAGTGATACTTAAAAGGCTCATTCACATTATTCCCATTCTTGAAAATATAAGGCCATTCACCCAAATTAAAGAAAAATTAAATATTTATTAAAGTTCACAAATTCTACTTACAGACATCCTAATCTAGCATTAATTGAGAGTGTTTTAGGATAATATGTCTTCCCTGAAAAGAACTTTATTATTCAAAATTAAATAGTGAAGAAAACATCCTATGGTAGGTGCCAATGAAAATTAAATGGTTCCTTCTTTCCAAGAAGAGATTTTGGGAAATTAGTACTGGCGTTTGAGTGTATGTAGAGTTAATGATTTGCTCTGTCTCCCTAAAAAAGATTGAACATCTTTTTTTTTTTTTTTTTTTTTTTGGGGCGGAGACAGGGTCTCACTGTGTCACCCAGGCTGGGGTGCAGTGGTGTGATCTCCGCTCATTGCAACCTCCACCTCCCAAGCTCAAGCAATCCTCTCACCAAGTGAACCTCTTACTGTATTTTCTTTTCTGTTGAAAGGGTTAAAATGAATTGCCAACAGAAGTCAGAGTTCACAGGAACTGTGATTAGAAAGAGCGCTGAATGGGCATTGGTCACTCAGAGGGAGGGGGTCTGGGACTTGCCTATAGTCCAGAGATGAAGGGTGGGATACAGATTGAAATAAGACCACAGCTCGACTCACTCCTGGTCCAGCTTTGTACACTACCCCTCCCCTCCTTGGGTCATAGCAACCTCCGCCTCCAAGGCTCCAGCAATCCTCCCACGAATTGAACACCTTTCTGTATTTTCATTTCTGTTGAAAGGGTTAAAATGGATTGCCAACAGAAGTTAGAGTTCACAGGAACTGTGATTAGAAAGACACACAAATGCAGAACTTTTTGGTACTTGCTTTGTAATCCAGTGCATAGAGATGTTGATTCCCATCTCTAGGGACTAATTTCCCAGGTACTAATTTCCCAAAATCTCTTCTTGGAAAGAAGGAACCATTTTATTTTCATTGGCACCTACCATAGGATGTTTTTTATCCTAGAGGGCTAGGATAAAAAACTACATATGGGGTACAGCGTACACTACTCAGGTGAGGTGTACACTGAAATCTCAGGCTTCATCACCATGCAATTCATCCATGTTACCAAAAACCACTTGTACCCCCAAAGCCTATTGAAATAAAAAATATGTATAAAATAACTAGCTACCTAGAGCTAGCTAGCTAGCTAGATAGATAGACAGACAGGCAGATAAAGACAGTGTTGTAAACAGAGAACAGAATAGATTTGTTTTCTTTTGGCATACAGTAGGGAAAAAAACAAAACAGTATAATTGTTTGCCCCTAGAGATGGGAATCAACATCTCTATACACTGAATTACAAAGCAAGTACCAAAAAGCTCTGCATTTGTGGGGAAAAAAATAATAGAAAACAGCTGAAAGAGAGAGGGAGCAGAGAAGTAAGCTGAAAGGACAGGAATCTATTAATATTAAGTTAAATAATCATGCCTCTTATACCAGGGCATCATCGAGATTTTGGCTTGGGGTTTTTAAAATATTTTCAGCTTTGGGGTTCTCATAAGCTATCCTGTTTTGATGCTAACCCCCATATAAACTGTCATTATATTTATCATGGATGAGGCCAATATTCTCATCCTGACTGGGTCCCTAGACATTGTATGGCCTTGGTGGCTGCTCTCATGCGTTCAAAACGGTTCATGGTGTTGATTCCTTTACAAGGACAGTAGCGGTCCATCTCATGTTGAGCTCCCTGCTGTTGTCAGCAGCTTGCTGCCCTCTACGTTAGTTTTTGGAGACAAAGAATTAAAGGCATTCTTCTGGAGAATGGGTGAAGTGCCCTGGATATAAATTTCTCTCCTTCATGTGCTTTGCAGGGTCTCAAAATCATGGCCTTCAAAGTGCCGTACATAGCCTGCCGACCGGTTTAGCAAGCTGAATGAATCAGAGTTCTACAGAGAAAACAGATTCAACAGAACTAATATACGAAGAGATTCATTAGAAGGCATTGGCACAAAATTATGGAGGCTGAAAAGTTTCGTGATCTGCTGTCTGCAAGCTGGAGACCCAGGAGAGCCAGTGGCGTAGTTCAAAGACTGAGAGCCAGGGAGCCAGCGGTGTAGATTCCAGTCTGCATCTGAAGGCCTGAGATCCCAGAGGGCTGGGGGCCAGAGACCAATATCCCAGCTCATATAGTCAAGCAGATAGCACATTTAATCTTCTTCTGTCTTTTTGTTCTATACTCACTGCATTGGATGATGGCCGCCACCCACCTCCCGCCAGCCCCCACCGTGCTCCAAATTAGGGAGGAATGTCTGCTTTACTCAGTCCACCAACTTAAATGCCAATCTCTTCCAGAAACCCCCTGACAGATGCACCCAGAAATAATGGTTAACCACCTATCTGGGAATCGTTGACCCAATCAAGTTGACAAACAAAATTAACCATCACATGTACCCTGGTCCATAATCATCTGCGTTGTAATTTCTTCTTCCCAACTCCGTAGACACTTTTCCTTATAACCTCTGACAAGCACTGGCGTGATTTGGAAACAGCATTATAACCTTTAAAAAGAGCAGATGTGTTTTCTGTTTTCTGTATTTATTCATTTCACAACACTCCGTTGGCCAGAATGTTGACAGTTACATGGATTTAAACATGTTATGAATAAAAATTCCTTTTAGTCGCAGGAAAATGAGTTTGCATATATTTTCTTGAGCCCGAGGAGGTGACGAGGGATAGTGGACAAAGCTGGACGAGGAGTGAGTTGAGCTGTGGTCTTGTTTCAGTCCCCACCCCCGCATCTCTGGATTGTAGGCTAGTCCCAGACTCCCACCTGTCATCCTGCCCTGCATTCATGGAATAAGAATTAACTCTTTCACCTCTCAGGTTTTGTCAGGGTCTAACATTCCTTGTTTCCAAATAATCATGGCTGCTGGGTACTGAATACTTATCTGAATCAGATACTTTGTGGGGACCTACATGGGTCACCCTTTTAATTTACTCATCAGAAAAGAAGCTAAGGCTTACCGAGTTAAGCAACTGTCCTAGAAAAGGCACCTTTTCTTCAACTGGATCCTAATGAATGGGCTAATTCATTTCTGAAGTGAAACAGAGGTTTCAGAACAGAGACAGAGGTCAGCTGGGTTTCTTAACACATCTTTTGTTTCTTTTCCTGCCTTTGCTTTATCTTTCTTAGCCCTCAGGTGGGCAGAATTGAGTCATTAAAACTCTTCTTTCTATGACTCGTTATTGACACTCGTCTACATGTAAGGCTTTCACATTAGTCTCATATTTTTCCTCTTCATCCCCTGCTGCTATGTGCACTCACTATAGTGTATTTTAATCTATGACTTTGCAATCCACTTTCCCTGTGTTTATTTAGACTTATGTACCCTTGAAAAATAATGTCATTTAGTGTCCGTGGTTTTGATTTACATAAATGCTGTGAAACTTTTAATCTCATCCATTTTTCTTTTTGCACTCAACACTATATTTTGAGATCCCACCCATGTTGCTCTGTGTAAATAAGTCTTGTTCATTATGTGTGATGAACTCATAGTATTCCATATATCATATCAGTTATTTTCCTTATCAATTTCCCTGATAACAGACATGTAGATTGCCTTCAGATCACTGTTACCACAGTCTGGGATGTGCATCTTCTTTTTTTTTTTTTTTTTTTTTTTGGTTTTTTTTTTTTTTTTTTTTTTTTTTTTTTTAATTTTTTTTTTTTTACTTTAGGTTCTGGGGTACATGTGCAGGTCATGCAGGATTGCTGCATAGGTGCATACTCTATCCGGCATTTCTCCCCATGTTATCCCTCTCCACCCTTCCCACCCCCCGCTGTCCCTCCCCTAGTCACCCCCCAACTGCCCCCAGTGTGTGATGCTCCTCTCCTTGAGTCCATGTGTTCTCGTTGTTCAACACCCACCTATGAGTGAGAACACGTGGTGTTTGGTTTTCTGTTCTTATGTCAGTTTGCTGAGAATGATGGTTTCCAGATTCATCCAATTCCCTACAAAGGACACAAACTCAACATTTTTTATGGCTGCATAGTATTCCATGGTGTATGTGTCACATTTTCTTTGTCCAGTCTATCATTGATGAGCATTTGGGTTGGTTCCAGGTATTTGCTACTGTAAACAGGGCTGCTATGAACATATGTGGGCATGTGTCTTTATAGTAGAACGATTTATAGTTCTTTGGGTATATAGCCAGTAATGGGATTGCTAGGTCAAATGGAATTTCAGTTTCTTCTTCTAATATGTCTTTGTACCCATCGATATTGAATTTCTTTGAATTGTATGCCCAGGAATTGCATTGTTGGTCATAATTTCACTGAGTTTTGTTGGGTGGCTTTCTAGAAAGGCTGCGCCCCTTTAACCTCCGCCACTTGTGTATGAGGATTACAACTCCCCGCATCCTCACTAGCACTCGTTATGGTCTGGCTTCCAATTTCTGCCAATCTCTGCATTTTAAATGGCGTATCATTTTTTATTTCATTTGTTATTTATCTGATTGCCAGGGAGGTAGAACATTCTTCATACGATTTTTAGCCATTTGGTTTTCCTCCTGTGATTGGCCTATCTATACCTTTGCCCACTTTTTTATTCTTGCTATTTCCTAACTTGGCTGGTTTGCAGAATTATGACTTTCTAATTTGCCTGATTATCTAATAGGGTGAATTTTTCTCCCTACCTTTCCTGCTTTGAACTTCATTTTCACTATTGACTTAACTGGATTACCAAAAGTTTATTATATTTTAATGACATACTTTACATAGACATAAATTTTAAAACAATTATTTTTCTGTTGTAGTTGTCAATAGCTTCTCATAATCTGCCATTTCTGTTTTATTGATAAAAATTTTCTTCATTTGTAATATTTCCTAATATCTAGTACATAGATCGTCTTTTTTGGTTTTGCTTTAACTCTTTGAAAATAGTTTTTTTCCACATAAATTTTAGAATCACTTTTGCATGTTAAAAATCCTTCTGGGATTTTAATTGTAATTACATTGAATTTAGAGATTAATTAAGAAAAATTAACTCTACAAAGGTGAAGCAAGCTGTGAATATGGTGCTTAGAGTTCCATTTATTTAGGTCTTTGGTATTCATAATTTTAAATTCTTTTTATCTGAAACACCCTGTGTCTTCTTTGCTTAATGTCTACATTACAGTTTTTGTTGCTACTATGAATGGTATCTTGTATTATATTTTATATTAAATTATTGTTTTTATGACAAGGCTGTTGAGTTTTGTATATTATTTTAAAAATCTAACAAATTTGCAGAACTCCTTTATTAATTTTAATATTTTACCGGTATTCTCAGGTTTCCCATGCATCTGATCTGTATCTGGTATTGTAACTGTAAATAATGACAATTTGGTTTCCTTCCTTCCTGTTTCTAATGCATTGATCAGGGCTTCCTGTACCTTGCTGGAGTGGCAATGACACCAAGATATACATGTCTAATTTCTAACTTTAAAGGAAATTGCATCTAAAATCTCAAAATTAAATTTGATGATTGTGGTAGATCATTTCTACCATTTAGGATCTTCGCCTTCA
Organism: Cebus imitator; assembly: GCF_001604975.1. Lineage (NCBI taxonomy): Eukaryota > Metazoa > Chordata > Mammalia > Primates > Cebidae > Cebus > Cebus imitator. The sequence goes on along the minus strand of NW_016107659.1, from coordinate 712,714 downwards.
TGGTAAGTGAAAATGGTCTGTGAACAATTTTTTCTTCTTGTACTTGATTTGGTATCAAGACCATACAAGCCTCACAAAATGAGGTATACTTTCTCCTTTTTAGTTTTAATTTGTGCCACAATTAGTGTAAGACAGGGAGAATCATTATAGCAATAGCCATTCTCTCTGTTTTCCCCACATGAATAAATGGCAACCAGTTATCAGGCTAAAAACATTGATGCTTCCATTTCCCATTCACGTTTTATTTCTGAGCAAATCCCACTGCCTCCACCTTCACAATACTTCTCAAATCCAGCCAAGTACATCTCACCACCACTACTTCCACCCTCATCTAAGCCTCCGTCATATCTGAATGATTCCATGACTTCATACCTAGATTTCCTGTTTTTGTTTTACCTCCTCATAGTGTATTCTCAATAGTAAAGCACAAATAGTACACAGTAAAGCAGTCCCAATTTAAAGCACGAATCAGATCATGTGACTCATGTTGCCTCCTATTCACTTCCTTCGTGAGGGAGGAATTCCAACTTTAGGGTTATGGGCATGGCTAATGGTAAACACATGGCACCCAACACTGGACAGATGAGGTTGACACAATTGATTAGTCACATCTACTCATAGTCTAGGAGAGGAGAACACTGCATGCCGCGGCTGACACACAGGGGTTGCACTTGAGGACAGAGTAGGCCATCAGGCGCTGTGGAAGGCAGGCTCTGCAGTATCAAGCGGGTGTGGTGCCCGCTGGTTCCCACAGGAGGATGTGATTAGTTGTTTTAATAATTCCATAAGCTAGCAAGGAACTGAAATCCATTTCTCAGAGAAAAGCAGTAACTGCACGTGGTCCATTTGATAAGAGGGTTGTATGCTTGGGGAGGATAATCGCAAAGGGAATTTGTAATTAGGCCGTCTGAGGTCCTACTTTTCCTGAATGTTGAGGCAGCACATAATACTGGGGCTTAATTTCAAACCTTACAAAACAGATTCCCTGGTCAAAACTTTCCTGTGGCAACTACAAGGTTCTTCATGGTCTGAAAACTGGCCTGATTTTCTATCCTCCCTACACCCCCAAAGACTCCACAGTCCAGTCACAGCAACCTGCTTGTTCTCACTCAGACACATCAAACATGCTTTCACCTCCGGCCTTAAGCTCTTGCTTCTTCCCCTACCTTGCGCCCTCTTCCCCCAAATATCTCCACGGCGTATTTTCTCTCTTTCTTCAGATCTCTGCTCATTCCCTCAAAAGATAATACATGTAAATGGCATTATTTCGCATCTTTGAAAACTTTATTTAAATGGTATATTGCTATATGTTGCTTTTCTTTTTTATTACTGTATTCTTTAAAGTCCTCCATATTGCTACGTTGAGCTGTGTTTGATTCGTATAAAATGAATGAATGTTTATTCCATTGTTTGACTACAACAACATTTATTCATCTCATCGCCTGTGGATGAACATTTATGTGGTTTCCAAGTTTCTTCCATTAAAACCATGGGTCACTGAATAGCCTGCCAGGTCTCTTTGTGAACATATAGGAGATTTTTTTTGAGAATATGTAAAAATATGTGGAATTGCTGATCAAAGAGTTCCAGAAGCTTGCTGGGAGTTGACCTCCATGGTGATGTTGGGAGAGTCCTGTGCAGTCTTCCTCCTGCTGAATATCACAGAAACTACTGGAAGATCTGAGAGACCCTGAGACCTAAAAGAGACACTGGCATAATTTAAGTGCAAAAATTGTCTCCATCATTCACAGGAGGAACTTCTACTGTCTGTGAGAGGAGTCCCCGCTTCTGGTACTACATCCAAGGACCACCCTTTGTGAAGCATCTGTTGCCACTGTGGGAATGAACTCTGGGAGCAGTTGCTATAACAAAGAGTGTGAAGCTGGGAGGTCTTAACTCTTCGATATCTCTTAGATATGCTGCGTTTTCTCCCTTGGGCTTGCATGAGTCACCATTTACCTACAGAGAAGAACGAGCACTGGCCTTTGTCAATAGCCCTCACCGAGTCGAGAGATAACGATTTCCCCATGGGAATCCTTGGTGTGGATTAGATGCCTAGAAACTATGGAAAGAAACTCAAAACAGCTTCAGAGCTCCTGAATTAGAGCCCAGCTTTCAGATTCCTGGTGAAGAGTGGCCAGGAAAAGATGGCTGCGTGGACATGTGCAACTATTTACTCTCTCGCTTCTCTTGTCTTTATTTTGTATCTTCTCTCCCTTTCCTTCTTCTTTTCTCTCTTTCTTTCTCACTTTCTTGGTCCTCTCTATAGGGCATTTCACCACCAATGGGATTTCATGACCCCACTTTGCCTCTGTAGTGTTCATGTTTTGAAACCAAAGGAAGCCAGTGGAAGAAATGTTTAATATTTTCCAAAACTATTAAAATTCAGAAGAAATTCATGCACACTGAGCTAGCCCCTCCCTAGCTCTTGGACTTTGGCTCATCTGTAAGAGCTGTGTTCTTGGTATAGATCTTTTTGGTGCATTGTAGGAGTGGGTTCTCCTCCAGGAGGTTATCATAGAGATCTCTTGGGCCCAAGAACCTCGCAGAGACCCAGGAAGACGGCTGTCATGGCTGGTTTTGATATGGGAAACAGACTGGCTAAACATTTCTCCATGTACAGCACCATGATACATGTACATCCATTTCCTTCAGAAACAGGAGCCTGATGCCACATGGAGTAAGAGATAAAACATGAATTGAAAGTGAGGAGAGTTGAGTTCTGATTCTACCTCTGCCATTGTCTAGCTGGTGACTGGGCCAATTGTTTACCCCCCGGGCTTTAATTACCTCATTAAAACATGAGGGCTTTGGTGTCAAAGACCCATTCTCTCAAAATGTATTAAGCATCTACTTTCAGCAACTATTACTTCACAGTTGATTTTTGTTCTGAAATGTCTTGATGTTGGAAGGTATTACAAACTGTTTTTCTGTGTCTGAGGTCACTTGAATTGTAATCATTTGAGATCTTTAAGTGAATTTAGAGATGCCATGTTACTAAAAGACTGCATGATTTCTCTGTCCTAAACTCATTCCAGGGCTGATGGAGGATCTCTGCTATTTTCTCATCTTTGCAATTACCACATAGCTGTGGGACGGGACGTGTTGTCAGCCTTCTTGGTTGATGTAGTTGCCTGTTCCCTGCTTGCCTTCCAGGCATGTACCTGTTGGGGACACAATGTCATTGGAGTGAGACATAACCCCTCTATTTCCCAGCCTCTCTGCCAGTGACTCATGATGATCGTGTGCCAGGCCCGCCATACTGCACCTAGCAGGATACAATCTATTTCTAAGCTTCACAGTGAGTGGCATTGTTTCAATTAAATATTTCCCACTAAGTAAGGATTGCAGTCTCCTCCAGTGGTTTCCCAAAGGGCATTTTCCATGAAATTGGAAGGAACATTCTTTCAAGGAGGCTGGCAAAGGCATTCATCTCATATTAACCATTGTAAGAACAACTTGCTTCTTGAATGTGGCTGTAATATGTATCTTGCCAAAGCACCAAGTTTCTCATGTTACACCCCAATCCAAAAACTGCCATCAACCCCCATTGCCTGTAGAATTCATGTTGTTTCTCTGCCTCTTTTTTCTTTTTTAAGAAAAACCCTCTGTTGTCTGGTCCCATCTTACTTCTTCATCATTATTATTATTTCCCATTGTTTCTGTCTGTCTATTTTTTCAGCTATTCTCAAATAAACATACATCTATCTCTGGGGGAGGGGAGAGGACAAAACAAAAATCAGCAGTAGTTGATTATCTACTACTGCTAAGCACTATCGTAGATGTTTTCACATTTGTTATTTTATAGCTGAAAAACTAAGATGCAGAGAGGTTATGTACATTGCCCAACTTATCAGTGGGCAAGTTGTTCTCAAGGCCTGTTTGACTTTGAGCTCATGATGATTCTGCTTTACACACTGCCTAATCTAGCAGTTCCACACCCCAGTCTGATAACTGCAGGGTTTTTCTGGAAGTCACTCCTGGAAGATGCCCCAGCACCTGCTCCTCCAGCCCTTCCCATTGCCTTTGTAAGCACTTAAACCCCTGCATTAAATTTATTTCTGCTGAAATAACTTGGGTGACTTCTAAATCCTGACTCATACAGTCTATCATCAGGGAATGTTTTTTATATAAACATTAATATCGAATAATCGTAGAGCTTGTATTTCTTTCAGCCCTGCCTCTTTATTTTATCAAGGAGTAAACTGGAACCAGAGAGGTGGAAACAATTGTCCAACATCACATAAGCACTTTGTGACAAAGTTCAATTACCTTTTGCCCAGAACAAAAGGGACCAAAATGACAGGCTGAAATAAGTGTTTCAGGGGCTTAGAGGTATTTAGCCTGGGGCCAAATCCTGATGAAAACTTGCTAGCTCTGGCTTGTTAGAGAAATCATTCACCTCCCTAGCCCTCTATTTCTTCATTTGAGAAATGAGGATGACAATAACCTTTTGCAGCACTGTGGAATACTGGGAGGTTACGTATATAACGCCTAGTACAGCATCTGCCTCATCATATGCGCACAATAAATAGTATTTAGGTGCATTATTCTCAATTTCCCAAAATTAGCAAGGCCAGACTCCTTCGCTTTGGGGACTAACAGGGAAATGTCCAATAAAAACAATCATCCTTTAGTTCTCACTCCTGCCTTGCTCTGAGAGGCTGAACAAATACTACGAAAGCAAATCAGGTGCCTTGTGGACTAAGACTAATGATACACCATATCTGACTCAAACGCTTCGTTTACTTTTGCACTCAGCAAAGAGTAAAATGGTTTCTAATCAAGTAAGGAGTTCTCAAATTTTATTCATATTGTATAGTACTGGGCTCAAAAGGGGATGAAAACATTACTTTTTAACATTCTTGCTAAAGAAATGTTCAGCATACTCCATGTTATTCTTCCTTAATCCTTTTTCTTGCATCAGAGAAGGTGGAGTAATAAGAATCTGTCTTACAAATATGCATGGGTTTATTATAATAATGTTATTTTCTACTTTCAGCTACTGTTGAATGAAATGCAAAAGGCATTGTGGAATTTGTACTTGCATTAATCACTTTTTAAGTCTCTGACTATAATAGGCATTAAAGATTTCTAGAATGCCCAGGGTTCTGAGTCATGGGGAGCTGCAGGTGTTTCTAACGCACCAACTCTCATAATGCTGAAACACTCTCCCATCCCAGTTACTCAAGGGAGCCAACCAATGAACTATATCTCTTCATGGAGAGATGCACATTAGGATCACAACATCGCAAAGACGCTCCCTCCCTCTCTTCCTTCCTTCCCTTCCTTCCTTCCTTCCTTCCCTCCCTCCCTCCCTCCCTCTCTTCTTTCTTTCTTTCCTTCTTTCTTTCTCTTTCTTTCTCTCTCTCTTTCTCTCTCTCTTTTCTTTCCCTCTTTCTTTCTTCTTTTCCCTCTTTCTTTCTTCTTTCTTTCTTTCTTTCTTTCTTTCTTTCTTTCTTTCTTTCTTTCTTTCTTTCTTTCTTTCTTTCTTTCTTTCTTTCCCTTTCTTTCCTTCTCTCTTCCCTCCTTCCTTCCTTCCTTCCTTTCCCTCCCTCCCTCCCTCCCTCCCTCTCTTCCTTCCTTCCCTTTGTTTTCAAAATTTTGCTCTTGTTACCCAGGCTGGAGTGCAATGGCGCCATCTCAGCTCACTGCAACCTCTGCCTCCTGGGTTCAAGCGATTCTCCTGTCTCAGCCTCGCGAGTAGCTGGGACTACAGGCATGTGCCACCACACCCATCTAATTTTGTATTTTTAGTAGAGACGGGGTTTCGCCATGTTGCTCAGGCTCAAACTCCTGACCTCAGGTGATCCGCCCGCCTCAGCCTCCCAAAGTGCTGGGATTACAGGCATTAGCCACTGCGCCTGGCCCAAAGACACATTTTTCTAGGCAGTACCTGGTTGCTGTACACCAGTTACCAGTGCAGGGAATGTGCGAACACAGCCAAGAATCTGGACTGAAATTCAGAAGGCTTTTAATCCACTATTGGTAGTGAATATTTCTGACTCAAGTCTCAACAGAAAACAGAATGCACTCAAGATGGTAACCAAAGAACATTCAAGAAGAGACTATTTGTGGAGAAATAAACAGGATCAGAAGGGACTCTGAGGCACCAGGGGACTGATGACAGTGGGTAGTCATTACCACCCATATATTTGAAGGGACAAGAAGAGATCTGGCAGTTGTCAGAACCCAGTCGGAGCTGTAATGTGGGAGAGGAGCCCTTGATGGGAATTTGCCCATCAGTAGAGGAATAGGACCACCACACTCCGGCAAAGAGAGGAGTCCAAAACACTCTAACATCTCTTTCCCACTTTCTGACCGCTTACTAGTGACCCCCTTTGGCTGAACCAACAGAACTCCGTTGACACGGCCCACGCAGGGAGTCTCCTACAGCTCAGGCAGAGCTAAAAAGGTGGAAATAGATTTGGAGGGGCAAATCAAAAATAACCCATGTGGCAAGCGTGTGAGTCCAGGGAAAGGCACAAATACAGTTTCATTTTTGTTTATTTGTTTTGTCTTGGTTTGTCCTGCATTGGAATGGCTGTGTGACTAATTCACACTTATTGATGAGAAAAATTATCTACTACATACTTGTACTGGATCGATGGCAATCGAAGGGTTCAGTTCAATTCTCTAAGCAGCTGAATTCTCTTAACTACCTGGAAGGGTATATCACATTTTTAAGCCATACAAAGATCCTCAAGGCTCTACATTCCAGACAGTATTCTTTATTTGTTGGGATTTTCGGAAGCCCAATGAGTGACACTCCTGTTCCTTTCAATCTCCCTATGTTGGGAGATTGAAAAATCAAGTAATTGAAAAATCAGATTGAAAAATCAGCTTCCCCTTTCCATACTCTACCTTGGCCTAAAAAGAAAGAAAAAAGTAAAAAAGAAAAATCAGCTCCCCATGACTCGGAACCCTTGGCATTCTAGAAATCTTTAATCTTTATATTCAGAGACCTAAAAAGTTATTAATGTAAGTATAATTCACAATGCCATTTGCATTCCATTCCATAGCAGTTGAAAGTACAAAATAACATTATTATAATCAACTCATGTTTGAAAGACAGATTTTTATTACCCCCCCTTCCCTTATGTAAGAAAAATGATTGAGGAAGAATAACATGGAGTATTTAATATTTAAGCTGATATTAGACAGCAAGGTTTAGTAGGAAGGCCAAATGAGCTTACTAAAATTGTGCTGCAGCATCAAATGTATCCACTCAGTCACCGGCAAAGCAGGAAAACTGCAGGTTTTGCCCGCAGGGGCAAGGTCTTTACTGCTAACCTCTGGAGCAGATGAAAATACATGCTTTTTCCAAGTGGGATCTCTTAGATCCCTAAAGAGAGATGGGAGCTGAGGCACCATGCTCAGTTCCTTACCTCATTCAGGGGTTAGGTCTGTCCTTGTTCCTTGGTGGAAGAGTGAGTTACCTGCCAACAACATGCAAGGAAATATGAAAACAGACAAAGCAGGCAGTCCCATGGTCCATCCACCCATTATTCCCTTTCTGATAGTAACCTCCAGGGGTGTTCTTTTATGGGAAAAGGTGGTCCACTTGTCCCCCAGGCTTTTAAGAAATGTATCAGTGCCCATGTCTGACTTCCCAAAACCCTGGCTTGACCTGTGGACACTGATTTGTACAACTTCTCGGAGAAACCAGTTCCTTGTTTTCCTCCCCATGGATCCTCTGTGCCCCCAAACTGTGGGATGGACAGCAGGAGACCAGCCTCCACCTCCCCTTCTGTCCTCCAGGTGGCAGGAGCACCATCCAGACTGTTCAACAGCCTCAGACCAAGCCTCAAACCAAGCCAAAGATAACAGTGTGTTCACACACAGAAACATGCTGTGCTTCTCCGGATTCCCAGGAAAGCAAATCCCACTGAAGGTCAATAGTGATGCACTGTGTATAACTTAACTTTGGGTAGGAAGAACAAATATTAGGCCTCAGAACTTCCCTTTGTCAAGGACTCATGAGCCTTCTCCTGGGTCCCGTCTGATCCTTTATTAACTGGGTTCTTTCAAGCCCTGTGTATTCAGTGTCACAAATTCTAGAGCAGCCGAACTCAAGTACCTAGGCTAGAAAGCTGCTACAGTTGCTTTGGAGAGAGCAGCCAGGAGTAGCACATACCCTCCTGCCCAGGCCCCACTGACTCTCGGCTCCAGGCTGCCTCTCCTACCCCAGAAATTCATCCAAATACAATGCAACAGGGGCTACCTTCTCACTCTACTGGTCAGAAACTAGAGCTATGTATACAACTGCCTACTTGATATTTCTTCTTGGATGTCCTGAAGGAAACTGTCCCACCTCTGCCCCAAGATTGGTCCTTCTGCAGTGTTCCTTTTCCATTGCCAGTGAAGGCATTCCTACCTAGCCAGATGTGCAAGGCAGAAACCTAGAAGTCAGACCTACCTCAACCCACATCGAAGTCATGGCCAAGGCATTTCTGTTGAGTCCGAGTTCTCTCTTGAGTCCCTCCACTCCCCTCCATCTCCTCCTCTACTCCGGTGGTCTGTGCCACAGGGCAAGTCATCTCTTGCCCTACCAATTCTGCCTGCATTCGGTCTCATCCTGCCTCCAGTTCAGCTCCACTCTGCAGCTACATATTTTTTTCCAGAATGCAAATCTCATCATCTCACTTCTCTACTTTAATGCCCTTCAATAGCCTCCTCTTGCTCTTGGGAGAAAAATGAAGGCCTAAAATGATCCACTAGAACTCATCCAGCCCTTCATGCATCTGCACCTCTTTTTGAGCCGCACTTCTATGGACCTCCCCTCCTTAGTATCCTGCTCCTCCAGGTACTGCTTTTTCTCCCACCAAAGGGCCAGTGCATGTGCACTTTCTCTGGGGTGCTCCCCTCTGTGCAGGTTGAAGGCTTTAGGTCTCAGCTAGTGGGACTTCCTCAGGGCCCCTTTCTGACTTTCTGGAATAGACAAAGCCTCCCCCACTACATCTTTCCACAACAAGCGTGGGCATTCCCCCTTCAGAGCACTTGCTGCAGCTGTCATTTGTTGTCACTTAGGTGGATTATTTAAAAATGCTTATCTCCCAACTAAAAATGTATCCCCATATGGGCAAGAATGACCTCTATTTTTGTTCAAAATGAAGTGTATTTGCAGAACCTGGCATGAAGATTGCTAGGGTTTCTGTAAACATTTGTTGAATGAATAGCAAGGTTTTCCTCAAACACGCGCAGAGCAGGAATATTCCTGTGGTGTTACTTCCACTCTGAACTGTTCTTCTCCAGCTCAGCCTGGCTCCCTCGTTTGGCCAGCGTCTAGCTCAGGGTAGGCATTTCGACTCTGTGCCAACCCTGAAGGGCAAAACCACTAGGGTGGGCTCCAAGGACAAAAGGACCAACACGAAAGTTGTTCCACTAAGACCACACCAAGCTCCCAGAGTCACCTCATGAACTTAAGTATTGTCACCACTATAGAAAGTTCCTGCCACCAAACTGCCAATGCTGCCTCCATGTGAGCAATTAGGTTGTGCCAACCAGAGTCCTGCTGGTCTCTTTCTGCTTTAGGCAGAGGGCAGATCTCAGCTGTGTAATAGGTATCAGAAACTCTCAGCTCCCTCTCACTCTGTCCTCTCCTTTTCCTCTTCTCTTTCTCCTGTTTAATTCCTTACTGACCACACTGCTTAAACATGTTTCCTGCCAGGGAAAATGTAAACCAAACCCTCTGCATACAAACCAGCTGTGAATAGCCAGGTCAACATGACAGAGTGGTCTCAGTACATACCCATAGAAGTGGGGGACTTTTGGCCTGACATGGTGGCTCATGCCTGTAATCCCAGCACTTTGGGAAGCTGAGGCAGGTGGATCACCTGAGGTAGGGAGTTCAAGACCAGCCTGACCAACATGGAGAAACGTTGTCTCTATTAAAAATGCAAAATTAGCCAGGCATGGCGGGTATACCTGTAATCTCAGCTACTCAGGAGGCTGAGGCAGGAGAATTGCTTGAACCCGGGAGGCAGAGGTTGCAGTGAGCCGAGATCGTGCCACTGCACTTCAGACTGGGCAACAAGAGCAAAACTCCATCAAAAGAAAAAGAAGTGGGGACTTTAACTAATGGAGGTTAGTTTGTAGAAAGGTGTCTGCCTGTGCCTTTCAGAATACGTAGTCTCCCATAGTGTGTGTGAATGTGTGTGTGCGCACATGCGCACGCATGCGTGTGCTCAAGGTACATGTGCCCGTAGTGTGAATGTGCATGAACCTGTGTGTATGTGTCTGTAGCATAAGTGTGTCTAGGGGACCTGGGGAGGGATCTGTCTCTACATTCCACAGACGGCCCTCTCACTTCCACAGCAGCTTCCTGAGGTCCCCATAGGAGATTCTGGGGCAATTAGCGACCATCTCCTGTGTAGTCATGGGAATCCACTTTACAGACCACCAACTACAGGGAGCAAAATTGACTCTTCTGATGCCACCTGAGATCCACCTCATTGTTGCGCCAATCTCACACTTTTTCTAAGCTGTTCACAGCCACTGACTCTACGTGGCAGGGATGACAGGGTAGGCTTGCCTGTTCCTGGCTGACATAGGCTGCCTCTGACAGCTGACTTTTACTCAAGGACTGCCTAGGGGGCCTGAGTGGGTCTTTATACTCTACAAGGCCGCAGGTGCCTCCTCCAATCTTTCCCTGTTAAGCTTGCATCGCAGTGGGTTGGCTCCCCCAGCCACACCAGCTAGGACTCTACACATCTGTCTCTTGCGGGCATTTTCCGATTCAGTCCTTGCATGTTTAATCCCATTTTAGGATCTGCATCTTTGAGGTCCCAAATTAACACATCTTCTTACTTGTCTCCTTTGGAGAGCAGCACATCCAATAACAGTAAGACCTTCCAGCCATGCTTTTCTGGGACTTACAGACCTTGAGACAAGAAAGGATGGGAAAACAACATTCAAACCAACCATATTGGCCAGGCGCAGTGCCTGATACTTACAACCCCAGAACTTTGGGAGGCCAAGGTGGGCAGATCACCTCAGGTCAGGAGTTTGAGACCAGCCTGGCCAACATGGTGAAACCCCATCGCTACCAAAAATACAAAAATAAGCTGGGCGTGGTGGCAGGTGCCTGTAATCCCATCTACTCAGGAGGCTGAGGCAGGAGAATTGCTTGAACCCAGGAGGCGGAAGTTGCAGTGAGCCAAGATCGTGTCATTGCACTCCAGCCTGGGCAATGAGAGCGAAACCCCATCTCAAAAAACAAACAAACAAACAAATCACCCATATCTAGGGCACGTACATATAGGTGGACCATACACAATACGTATTTTTTACGTAAATTAAGCAGTTTCCAGAAATGCCCTTCAAAAGTAAGGAAACAATTCAACAGCATTCTGGGGTTTGTCAGTCCTTCATCCTGATAAATTTCTTTTGGAAGGATCAGAAGCCAAAAAGGAATGCTTCGAATCACAAACGGAAGGAAGGAAACTAGCTGAGGGAATGAACGAAGCATCTGTTTTGAAGTAGAGTTGTCAAGGCTGTGCCATGGAAGAGGAAAATGAAGTTCACAGCTTCACAAACATTCTTGGATCAAATAGTCCATCAGAGGAATGGTCTCATTTGCATATGCATGCCATTTATTCTCATTTGATATTCGTATTCATATATGTGCATATAAATGAAGTCATTTTAATCTAGGAAATGATCTGTCATTCTAATCAGAGGGTGTTTATTATTATTAAAAATAACTACAGCATTTATTCAATACTTACTTGCTATTGCCAAGCATTATGGTAAGCATGTCACATACACTTTCATTTATTTTCAACTTATAGAAGAGGAAATTATGTGCTGTGATAGGATTCTGCAAACTAAAGACACGATTTTATCCCCTGTGACTTTTTTTCTAAATTGATTTATTTTTAATCATTGAATCAGTTGCCAGACCAACTAATCATAAGATTCTAAGAAGGGAGCTGCATGGGCCACTTCCAGAATAACTAAGGCAGGGAGAGTGTAAGCCTTGCTCTAGGTCACACCCTGAGCAAGGGCAAAAGCAAGATTCAAACTTAAGATTGTTCAACTCCAAAGACTTCTTTCTGTTCCTTAGAACAACAGTGAGCACTTAACAGTAGAGTTACATGCTTTAATAACAAAGTCCATGATTAAAGAAATTGTTGTGCATCTGAATACAGAAATGGCACTTCAGATTTGAATCTCAGCTCTGGCTCGGTTGTTAAATCACCTTGACAAACTGAACTTTCTCTTGGGAAAAATGAGCCTATCTTCCGGAAGGTACGAAAGGGCTAATGATCCTGAAAAAGCCCTGCTTCTCTCAGAAGGAGTAAAAGGAATAACAAAGAATAATGAAACACTATGTCAACATAGTGTGCAATGGACTGGCTTAAATCAAACACATTTTAGCTTCTTATAGCATTAGGAATCGTATAATCATGGCCAAGTTATGTTTTCCTCACTTCCTCATGGCCACAGAAAATTCCAAGTTGCAAAATGAAATTTAAAAAAAAATCCTTTACTTCTTTGAAAATTATTCACTCCTTTCCGCCTGTTTGCTCCCTGAGAAATATTTTTGAACAGTGTTTGCTACCCCCTATTTATAACTTTCCAGTTTTGGCAGGTATGGGAAAGTTTATAAGTGGTTTGTTTTCTTTGCTATATCCAGTGTTGATTTAGGTCGCTTTAGCCACTGAAACAATTGGAAGCACTTTCAAGGAAGGCAAAGTCTGTTGACGACTGATAACATTGTAAAATCCAGATAGTCCGAATCAGGATTTCTTTGGGGGGCTCAGATCAGTTAGAAAATCTTAACAGCGCCATGATTTGAATAATTATCTTTGCTTTTGTGTGTGTGTGTGTGGCTGTCGTGGAGGAAGTTTGCCCTTGACATTGGTAGGAAAAGCATCTCCCAAACATTTTCCCAGTCATTGGTGACTCTGGGTTTGATGCTGACTTTAACAGCTAGGTAAGAAAATGTGCCTGTGGTGCTCTGTATCTGAGTTGTAAATATCTACCTTATGAGCCTATGTCTAACATCCAGCTTTTCACCAATTTTTCATGCTGACCAGAAGCAAACATTCGTGGTGCTTTTGTTTAGGAAAGATACCTGGAATTTCTAGGGTTTGTTTCATAAATGTCTGAACTAAATAAATGCCTTTGAAAGCCACTAGAATTATAGGCATCTTTTTTTCCCATCTGGCATGTTTGTATGGGTGGTATGGTTGGGCTTTTTTTTTTTTTCTGGATTTTTCCACCCTTTGCCTCCCTATAATTTGTGGGCCTTGAGAAAAGTCATGGTTTGCCCTGTAAATGTAGAGGGCGAGCTTGTTAAATTAGGGTCATTCCATTTTTTCTTGTCGCCTGGATTCTTGTCTGTAGTGCTCTAGGGAGTGGGACCACAGGAATAAAGAGCTTCAACACTGAGCGATGGATTTCCAGCTTCAAACGCTGGAAAGATAGCAGCGTTTCTGAGATTAAATGGCTCCTGAAAAGTAAACCTCACTAGGGACAGGAGCAGAATGTGGAGGCTGCCCACCCGCCTGTCATCTGATCCAGTGGCAGCTCAGAGGGAATAAAACCATCAGATCTCCTAAAGACACTTAGGAGGACAGGAGGCCCTTGAATAGCTCCACCCTTCCATCCTTTGGGACTGCAGAAAAGGCAATTAACTCTCACACACACCTGGGAAACCAGGCATTTTTCCCCACATTTAAATGAGTAAGGGACTTTCTCCAAGATCACTCAGTCAGGTTAGGTCAACTCTGGAAATAGATCTGAGGCGGTGCCATACACATCCCTCCAACCTTCAGCCCCATCCGTCCCAACCCCCTGCTCCACCCCTCTCCCACCTGACTTCTAATTTGTAGGTCAATTATTTCCTTTTGGCTGTGGTCACTGATTTCCTCTCCTCCCCCTTTTAAAATTTTTTCTTCTGTGTTTTCCCCCAGCTTTATTAAGGTGTAATTGACAAACTGTATATATTTATGGTGTACAACGTGATGTTCTGATATATGTATACATTGCAAAATATTAAATCAAGCTAATTAACACATTTATTACCTTGTATACTTACCTTCTCCCTCTTTTCTTATTTAAAAATATTTAATTGACACATAAAGATTGTCTATCCCCCTTTTAAAATGTGACTAGTAGTTTAACAAAGTGTTTACATTTTTTTTTTTTTTTTTTGAGATTTTGAGAGAGTGTTGCACTGTGGCCATGGCTGGAGTACAATCTCGGCTCACTACAACCTCTGCCTCTCAGGTTCAAGCGATTCTCCTCCCTCAGGCTCCCGAGTAGCTGGGATTACAGATGGCTGCCACTACGCCCAGCTAATTTTTTGTATTTTTAGTAGAGACAGAGTGTCACTATGTTGGTCAGGCTGGTCTCAAACTTCCGACCTCGTGATCTGCCCGCCTCGGCCTCCCAAAGTGCTGAGATTACAGGCCTGAGCCACCGCACCCGGCCTAATTTTTTTTAATTAGGAAAAAATTCAAATATATACAGAAGTAGAAATGAAGTGGCTTCGTTGTCTGGGGTAAATAACGGAGGTTCGTCATCTCATGCCAAAGAAATCAAGGACGCCGGCACACAAGAAGCAAGTTTAAGAGCAGAGGTTTAATACGCAAGAGGAAAGAGAAAAGAACTCTCCTGCAGAGAAAGAGGAGAGGGCCTCCGGGGTGCCTCTTCTGGTTTCATAGTGAAATGCACGGGGTTTTATAGATGAACTTGAGGAGGCGGTATCTGATTTACACAGGGCCCAAACATTGGTTGCACTAAGTGTGTCTTTTACATAGCACACAAAGAAGCTGGCCTCCCGAGTAGCTGGGACTACAGGTGCATGCCATCATGCCTGCTAATTTTTGTATTTTTAATAGAGATGGGGTTTTACTATGTTGGCCAGGCTGGTCTCAAACTCCTGACCTTAGGTGATCTGCCCACCTCGGCCTCCCAAAGTGCTGGGATTACAGGCATGAGCCACTTAGCCTCTTCTGTCTGTTTCTATTCATCCTTTTCTTCCCGTCAAGTATTTATTTAAGAAACCAGATCAATTGTCCTAGTGCTCATTTATTTTCCCACTATTATTATACATGTATTATTTGAGGATGAAGAGTTAGAAAATCTCTTCCACCAAAATTCTAGCAACAAATAAAAAGCATTAAGTATAAAGAAATAAGCTATTATTAATGTGTAGATGAGGCCTAGGTGATGACCATACATGCAAGAAATAAAGAGAATGACCTTGGATTTTAGAATAGATTAGTAAAAAGTGTAATAATATAAACCCCGTGTTGTGATTTAAGCGTAGCACTTTTCTAGCGATACAAAGTACCTGAACAATAACTCATTTCTGAGGCACTAAATTGAAACTGAAAAAGAATGTACACTCATAAAATTGTCTGGACTGACCCTGGGGGAAATAGTCTTTTTTCTCTCCTGGTCAATTCCCCTACACCTTGTTATCTATTAATAATTTATTTTTAATTCCTGGATTTTAAAAACAGCTTCTTTATTAAGTTGCAATTGACATACAGTAAAGTGCATAAAGTTAAGATATACAATTTGATAGGTTTTGACATTTGAATATACTTAAGAAGCAATCACCACAATTAATATAATGAACATATGATTAGGCCCAAAAAAGTTTTCTTCTGCTCCATTATAATCTCTCCCTCCCAACCCTAACTACACTTGCCCCCTACCCCAGACAACAATTGATCTGGATTCCGTTACTATACATTAGTTTGCATTTTCCAGAAATTTCTGTAAATGAAATTATATGGTGTATAGTCTTGTCTGGCTTCATTGAGCATAATTATTTTGAGATTTGTCAATGTTGTACTGAGTATCAATAGTTCATTTCATTTTTTTTGCTGAATAGTGATTCTTCTTTTTTGTTTGTTTATATATATATTTGTATTGCATTTTAGGCTCTGGGGTACATGTGAAGAACATGCAAGATTGTTGCATAGGCACACACATGGCAGCGTGATTTGCTGCCTTCCTCCCCTTCACCTATATCTGGCATTTCTCCCCATGCTATCTCTCCCCAACTCCCCACCCCCTGCTGTCCCCCCCATTTCCCCCCAACAGAACCCAGTGTGTGATGCTCCCCTCCCTGTGTCCATGTGTTCTCATTGTTCAACATCCACCTATGAGTGAGAACATGCAGTGTTTGATTTTCTGTTCTTGTGTCAGTTTGTTGAGAATGATGGTTTCCAGGTTCATCCATGTCCCTACAAAGGACACAAACTCATTGTTTTTGATGGCTGCATAATATTCCATGGTGTATATGTGCCACATTTTCCCTGTCCAGTCTATCATCGATGGGCATTTGGGTTGGTTCCAGGTCTTTGCTATTGTAAACTGTGCTGCAATGAACATTCGTGTGCATGTGTCCTTATAGGAGAACAATTCATAATCCTTTGGATATATACCCAGTAATGGGATTGCTGGGTCAAATGGAATTTCTATTTCTAGGTCCTTGAAGAATCGCCACACTGTCTTTCACAATGGTTGATGAATAGTAATTCTTTGCATTCTGTTCCTGATTAACTGTGGTAGGATTTACAAAAAGTCTCTTATCTGGACCAATTTTTTTTTTTTTTTTTTTTAGGCAGAGTCTTGCTCTGCTGTCCAGGCTGGAATGCAGTGGCATGATCTCGGTTCCCTGCAAGCTCTGCCTCCCAGGTTCAAGCAATTCTCCTGCCTCAGCCTCCCGAGTAGCTGGGATTACAGGAGTGTACCACCATGCCCGGCTAATTTTTGTATTTTTAGTAGAGATGGGGTTTTGCCATGTTGGCCAGGTCAGACTGGAACTCCTGACCTCAAATGATCCACCCACCTCGGCCTCCCAAAGAGTTGGGATTACAGGTGTGAGCCACCTTGCTCGGCTCTGTGGACCACTCTTGAGCCTTTAGTGTCTTCAATACTTCTGAAGAGCCACTGGTCTTTTGATAGCCTGGGGCAAATCACGCTTCACTAAAACCCACTCCCAAAGGAATAAATCTTTCTACTATCATACTCTTTTGAGCTTTCCTGACCCCAGTTCAGATATGTAGGGATCTGAATTCACTATTGTCTTCCAATGCTATAATTATATGAGTAAGTAGGTGGTGGGAATGAGTAGAGTCAGAGGAATAATGACATTCATCTAATAAGTCATAGTAACATCAATTTTTTCTTAAAGGCAACCTCAAAATCCCTTTACCCACCAAACCTCTGAGTGCTTCTAGTGCTGTGGAATAGCTGAAGAATCCTATTTCTTTTCTTTTCTTTTTTGAGACAGAGTCTCTTTTTGTCACCCAGCCCAGTCTAGAGTGCAGTGGCACCATCAGGGCGCATCGCACCCTCAAAATCCTGAGCTCAAGAGATTCTCCTGCTTCAACCTCCCAAGTAGCTGGGACTATAGGCAGGCACCGCCATGCTTAGCTAATTTTTTTTATTTTTTATAGAGGGAGTCTTGTTGTGTTGCCCAGGCTGGTTTTAAACTCCTGGTCTCAAGCTATCCTCCCGCCTCAGCCTCCCAAAGTGCTAAGATTACAGGCATGAGTCACCACACCCAGCCAATGCTATTACTTTAGCTACTATAAGTTGTTTTTTACATTTTCAAAAGATTAAAACAATTATGGTAGAGAGAATGCATTTTCTGATATCTTATGCAAAGGATGTTGTTGTTTAAGACTCAATATTACTTAAGCATCCTTCAAAGATGGTGTTGATCTGGTGATTGTGAGACACGTCCAGAAACAATCATTCCAGAAAGAGAAGATGAACATAATCATGGTGAGAAGAGAGAGAAAGGGAATCACCGCTTTTTGTCTTGCTCCTAATCCAGATTATAGAATGAAAATAATGTTTCCACTCTATCTCCTATCCCCTGCTCTATTGTGATTTAGCACAGTTACAGGATGTCTTTTCACTAGAAAAGCTTATCTTCTTAAGAAAGCAGTCCTGATTTGCTTGGCACATACTGGCCATGAGCATTCGGCCTTTTTCCTTAAAAAGTCAAAAGGGGAGTGTGAGGAGGGAGTGGCAGGGGATCCGGGGTCATGATGGTCATTTTATTTCTTCCTAGAATACGATATTCTTTGCTGGTTGCCAGCATGCTTATTTTTATGTAGATTTGACCTTCACTGCAACCTTGAACAACTAAAATAGAATAAGATCACTATAAGCTACTTCAAAAAGCTTGGCTCTTGAAAGTATATAAAAATATAAGACAAAGGCAGGAAAACTAACCAGGCCACAGCTTTGAGCAAAGAATCATAAGGCTTCTTGGGCCTAGTTAAAATATCAGCTTTGTGCATATTAGATTCCATCCTTTGTTTGATTATTTCTGCAGTGAGTGCTGCCTTTATCGATTGTTAGAGTGAAATGTTCAAGAGCATTATATTACAATCTGCCTCTAAATGGCTTTTCAGAAATTTCCTGTAACTCTGAAGCAGAAATTATGCAGGGAACTGAGAGGAAAGCGACTAGACAGTTGAATTTCACCCAGACTTTTGCATATGGGAAAGGGATAAAGCATGGCTAAAGAGACTTATATTGGTTTTCTTAGTAAAGAGGGTCAGTTTCAGCTTATTATTATCTCATCACCAGAAACTACGCTGAATACTATATAAAGTCAAAGTGACAGGGGTTGCGGCTTTGAGGGTTACAATACTTTAAGGATGTCTTAGAGTCCAGAGCCTTTTGGCTCATGTTGCTCATTTGATGAGTCCCCCTCATCCAGCTCCTCCTACGTGTTCTTGCCTAAATGTCACCTTCTCCATGGAGCCTCTCATCCTTTTTCATGGATTTTTCCTTCTTTGAAAACCTTAGTTTTTAAACCACTGAATATCATCTATATATTATTTTCTTATATATATTATATATATTCTAACATATATTATTTCCTAATAGTTTCACATGCAATTATTTTATTTTATAATTAGACTACAAAATTCAGAGCACATCTTATACACTGTATGCCCTCCAGAGAAAGGTATAATGCATCGTGCATAGATGGAGAACTCTTTCTGTGTGTATCTCTCATCCCCCTCCTCCCGCCGGCTACCACACACGCACATTGGTTCTTTTAGTCAAAGAAGTGACTTATCCAAATTAATAATCTTTGGGTTATATATACTAGAAACCTCAACTCAACTCATCTTAAACAATAAAAGGAATTATTGACTCAACACAACTGAAAAATCTGTTTGTAGATGTGGTTTCAAGTGAGTCTCAATTCAGTGGCTCAAAGACCTCATTTCTTTCTGTCTCTCTGTTTTACTTGCCATGAAATTGGCTTAATCTCATAGTTCCTTTGATCACAGATGGCTGCTAGCAGCTCTTGGGACAATATGTGCATCATCATTCACACCTAAACTAAGGGACATTATTGTCCCAGCATCCCCAGAAAAGGTCCTGAGAATCACTCCGCTTGGACTAGCTGAAGTCACATGTTCAGAACTAACCATCCCATAGAAAGAAGTATGGATCAACTGATTAACTTAGTCTAGCTTCTCTGGAACCATATGGATTCCCAGAGCAAAATTAGGAAGGTCATATGGGCACATGGGAGCTTGACATGTGACCAACAATCTTCAACCAATTTTATCGACCTCCCATAATCTGCAAAACATAGCATCTCATATATAAGGGATTTGTTTGCTGGCTTTTCAATATTTTTATTTTAGAAAAAATAAAAGTAACCAATCTATAGCTTTGGCATTGGCTGGCCTTCACAGAGTTTGGCAAGCTTTCAGGGGGCCACATCAGTAGAACTTTTTCCAGGGATGATAGCTCCCTTCTGTTCACTGCCAATCACCACAGTTTTGTCTTCAAAAAAATGCAAAGAAGGAATGATAGAAAGAAGAGAAGGAAGGCAGGTGGAGGGGGGAAAGAGAAAAGGAAGAAAGGAAGGATGGAAAAGAGGGAGGGAGGGAGGAAAGGAAGGAAGGAAAGGAGGGAGGAAGGAAATGAATAAAAGAAAAAAAAAATGCAGTGCGTTTTCCAGGCAAACATAGAAGTGCCTGTGGTTCTGGCTCACTCAAGCTGGGGAGATTCCCTGGACCATGTCTGGGAATACAGTATTGAGAATGTACAATGAAGAGCCACCGTCATTTACTAGACCTCCCTTGTAATGGCTAGTTTCTTGTCAAATGAATACTAGATATTTTTAAGGGTGGGGTTGAGTTCCTTGAGGTAACATTTTCCTTAAATATGAACCTTGTTTCTTCTTGGCTTCATTTTAAACTCTACAGATGGAAGTCACATCCCATAGAGTTATACTTCTATGTTTCTGTTTCCAACAAGATCTGCAGCCATTTTTGCTGTCTGCAATAAGCTATAGGCCTATGAAAAGACTAAATGTACTTTCTGTCGGTGTGATTGACAAAGCAAAGCCTGGTTTTCAAAGCTCTGCCCACAAAAGCTAAGAACGGGAGAGAAGACACACCAGGAAAATGATGATTACTTCACTGGTTTGGGAATAATGATCTTGCCTTACGAAAAAGTCAACCTTCCATTTGAATTGAGTGTGGGAAGAAAGGGTGGCAGGTAGGGAAGAAGATAAACCTCTTCTAAGGAGGGTCTGTATAAAAGACATAAATCCACCACATGCTTTTGCATAACAGTAATTTTTTATTTTTTTAATTTTTTATTTTTCGAGACAATGTCTCACTCTGTCACCCAGGCTGGAGTGCAATGGCGTGGTCTCGGCTCACTGCAATCTCTGCCTCCCAGCTACAAGCGATTCTCCCACCTCAGCCTCCTGAGTAGCTGGGACTACAGGTGCATGCCACCACACTTGGCTAATTTTTGTATTTTTAGTAGAAACGGGGTTTCACTATGTTGACCAGGCTGGTCTCTAGCTCCTGACCTCATGATCCGCCTACCTCGGCCTCCTAATGTGCTGGGATTACAGGTGTGAGCCACCGTGCCTGGCCATAACAGTAATTATTTTTTAGTATAAATTGCAGACTTAGAAACAATAAAAATATTTTTCACTTTGCATAGCCCAATGTCGGAAAATATGATATACAAAACAGCAAAAAAAGAAAGGAAAGGGGATGAAGTAAAAGTAGTAAGAGAAATTCTTCCTTTTACTAAAAGATATCTACAGGTCCATTTAAATGACAAACTCCTTGGCCTTACATGATAGCTCAACTCTCCCCCAAAGTTTTTGGAACCCATCAACTTTGGAAAAGGAGTTAAGACTCAATCTTCAGTGGCTTGTTTAAGCTTGAATAAAAATGTGACGTATCGGCTTCACTTGTTCAGGAGACTTCAGTTTAAAGAGACTTTAAACACATATTTTAGTGTCTTCTTTAAACTTCTGCATTGAAAGAGATCTGGAAGATAAGAATTGTGCTTGCTTTTTGGAAGAAATCATATCACATGAGAGGCACAGGCTTCACTAAAACCAAACGATGTTTGGAGACACATTGTTCCGTCTTCAGGAAGGCTTGTCCGGACTGTAAGAAACTCCTGCCTCGTCCTGTCACCTGGAACAAGAGGGGATTTCATTTGCCAATGTGGGGCCCTTTAGGCCCTGTTGAGTCTTGGACTTTGTGTACCTGGGTCAGCCAAGCAAGAATCCAGGAAGGTACAAGGCATGCATTCAAAGATCGGTGTGTTCTTGGCAAGTGTACCTTGTGGGCACTGTTTGTCCCCAGCACAAGGCAATCCCCACTTTCTCAACCTTGTGACATTTGAATGTCTGCTAACTGCTTTCCTTATACTAAATGCTTATGAAAGGAGCACTCTACAATCACAAAATTTGAAAACTCATTTATATCTAATATTTAGACAAGATAAACTGGAGGTCATTGTGGTAACTCCTTGCCTCAAATGGTAAGAATGGTAACTTAAAAGTTTAAGAGCAAGCAGTTAAGCCAGGCACAGTGGCTTATATCTGTAATCCCAACATTTTGGGAGGCTGAGGTTGGAGGATTGCCTGAGGCAGGAGTTCAAGACCAGCCGAAGCAACACGGTGAGACCCTCATCTCTACCAAAAATAAAAATAAATTATCTAGGTGTAGTGGCGCATGCCTGTAGTTCCAACTACTTAGGAGGCTGAGGAAGGAGGCTTGCTTGAGCCTGAGAGATCAAAGCTGCAGTGAGCCGTAATTGCTTCTAAAAGACAGTAATGAGATAGAGGCTTAACAGGTGCTTCTAAGGTGTTTTCAGTTCTTAACAGAATATTCATGGCCTGATATTGTTGACCTGTAATAGTTGTTAGAGTATCAAGTGCTCCATTCTCTTTGCAAGATAATTTTCACAGCTATAGTACAATAGAAATAACATCAACCAGATTCTTCCTTCAATGTCAGGTGTGATTCTGGATATCAAATGTTAGTGGGACCCACAGAGAACTTGGAAAAGGCACAAAGAAGACTAAAAAGTCTGATTAGGCCAGGAGCCGTGGCTCACACCTGTAACCTCAGCACTTTGGGAGGTTGAGGCAGGTGGGTCACGAGGTCAGGAGATCAAGACCATCCTGATTAACACAGTGAAACGCTGTCTCTACTAAAAATACAAAAAATTAGCCAGGCATGGTGGGACACACCTGTAGTGCCAGCTACTCAGGAGGCTGAGGCAGGAGAATCTCTTGAACCCAGGAGGCAGAGGTTGCAGCGAGCCAAGATTGTGCCACTGTACTCGAGACTGGGTGACAAGAGGGAGACTTCATCTAGAAAAAAAGTCTGATTAAAAGACTAAAAAATGAGAAAATAAGGAAGCTGGTACAAAAGTCTTGGACTTATTTAGCTCAGGAAAAAAACTAAAGTTGTTCTGAATTGATGGTTGCTGGCATTTGTAAGCCTTCACATGTAGCATGCAGGCTGGATGTGGTAAGGAAGTGTGAATGTCAACATTGAGGAGTTTGTTAAAGTCAAAATAAGTTCCCAACAGTGAGTGAGGACTGGTCTTTCCAACAAGAGATACTTTATGAAAAATTATGTCCAATAGCTAAAGAAGAAAAACTTCAAAGCTTCTCACCCTTGTAAATTATTTCTCTCTCCACAGACCTCATGTTTTTAAATATTCAGTAAATCAATTGCTTGTGAATAATCATATATTTACTCTGGTTTTCCTAGGGTAGTCTCAATTTATGCATTTTATCTTGTGTAATTATCAATAGCTTCCCCTTTCAATATCTGATTATCCCATTTGAAAAATAAGGTATATGATTATTCTAATAAGAGCTAGCATGATTTCATTTTGGAAATATATATGGATTCCATTGGTTACATTCTGTTTAAAAGTAACTCAAAAGATTCTATTATTGTGAAATTGGCCTAAATAGATGATCCTTTAGGCTGCAAATGTGTGATTCTGTGACACCATTGACATTCCCCAAAACAACTGTTCATCCCATGACTCCCATGACAGTGAAAGGGACAACAACCCCTTCCAGGTCTCTTCAGCCTCATTTGAAACAGGCAAGAATAATAACTAAGGTCACACTCTGAGCCATAAGTCTAAAGAAAGAGAAAGCATGATTCCACCATCTGAGCTGGGAACTTAACAGTTTTCAGATGTTCAGGAATCCAGGCCCCTACCCTTCCTCATATCCTGGGAATGCATGATTGTGAAAAGAGAATCAACATGAGACCTCTACATTGAATTATTTAATGAATTCAGCAAATACTTACTGAGCACCTACTTGTGCCAGGCACTATTCTAAGTACTTGGATTTTGTTCACAAAAGTGAACAAAAGAGACCTTAACCCATCTTCTTGGTACTTACAGTTTTATAGGGAGATAGACAGTAGGTCCAAAATATGGATAGATAAATGACAAGTAGGTAGCACTGATATATTGTAACATAGTTTGAAAGAGTGTGGGCCCTGAGCAATAGAATCCAGGCCATCAGAAAGAGAGGGGCAGACGTACACTCTCCAGTCTTGCCTTGGTTGCACACTCCCTGATCCTGGTTGTCTTGGGGACTGCAAGTTGCACATCCCAGCACACTAACATTGTGACTTTAATGTAAATAAAATTAAAAAGTGCTGGTGGCAGAAGCCAAGTGATTGTCACTATTTCCCACCATGCCAAGGAGTGAGGCTCCCCAAATGCACTAGTAACGGCTGTGTTTGTTTCCTGAGTGCTCAGTGGGAATGGCCCTTGCTTCAAGCCCAGGGATTCTGTGTTCTCAGAAATAAAAACAAGCAAAAGAGACACAGCCTTTGTTTCTGAGAAATAATTGATTTGGGGATTTACGTTTGTTATTTTCTTCTCTATTCTCATGTACTGATTTCGTCTTTAAGCCACTCCTTCTCATTTCATACTTGGGAGCACTGGTTGGAGAGAGCCGTGTCAGCTAGAGGAGGACTTGAGGTTTGTCTTATTTTGTTTTGTTTTAATCATAGAAGAATTTTGAAAGGAAGAATAATCAAAATTAAATTTTTAAGACTTATGACATGACTGTGATCATAATATCTTCCACAAATGAGGTACGAAATGATTTAAAGTTGTCATTTGTGCCTTAAACAAAACTGGAACATTCAATCTAGGTTTTATTACACAGGATCGCTATAGGTGCACAGACGGTGCTTCACCAACGCTGATTGAATTGAATGAAACTATCTACTTTGGAGAACATGAGTTGTAGATTGAGGGCCTCTCCATCGTGTTGCTCCGGATGCATTCCAAAAGTTGTTGTCACTAAAGGTTTAAATATACAAAGATGGCACAATAGACTCTATTTCCATGGAAGTAAACTGGTCTCTAATTAATACACCAGAAGCTGAGTCACTTTGTTTTCATAGGCACGAAGGGAGGAAGAGCCATTTCTCCTCGGTCATGACACACTGCCCGTTAGTTCTTTCTTTTTTTTTTTTTTTTATTGAGGAGTAGAAAAGAAACAGAACCGAAAGTTGAAACAATTCATATAAGGAAGAGGAAAGCCTGGGAAGTTCCCTACGTTGCCTAACATCACAGAATCTAGAGGACTCAAACTCTCTTTCCTTCTTGTATTTGAGGAAGGGAGACCTCATCTCAAGACAAGAATCTTTTCAGGTTTCCCCGGACAGCTTTTTTCATTCTCCACAGTGTGTATTTCAGACTTTCCTACCTGCCTCAATGTCTTCGAGCTCACCAACACCTTCCTTGCACACCTGGGGAGGACTTTACCCCCTACCTTACAGACGATGTAACAAGCACCAAAGCCAAAGCGCCCCCACTGCAGCACCAGGCAGCCTGCATCTCACGGGCACCTACAACGTCTCCACCCCCTTACTCCCCGCCATCTCAATGGGCAACGGAAGAGGGAGGGGTCCTTCCTCTAGTCTCAGGCAGTGCTCTCCAACCCATGCCTTAGATCTCGTTCCTTTCCACATCTCTGGAAATTTGCTCTTGTAACCACCCACATTCTTTCCTGTATCTTCCACTCACACAGGAATATCCTCAAATTTCCCCCATCTTTAAAAAAAATTAAAACAAAACCTCTCAAGTGCATACTTTCGTCTAAAGAGAGACTTTCTTTTCTTCAGTCAGGATTTTAGAAAAGATGGCACTTGTTGTCTCCTCTTCCTCATTCTCATTTCCTCCTTACCTGCATTTGCCTCTCCTGCTTCACAGAAAGTTCTCTCCACGAGGCCCTGATTCCTTCCTAGTTGCTCATCCAATGAGCACACTTTAATCCTTGCCTTTCCTCTTTTTTTAATTTTTTTTTTTTATTTTTTGGAGATGGAGTCTCGCTTTGTCACCCAGGCTGGAGTCCAGTGGCACGATCTCAGCTCACTGCAACCTCCACCTCCCAGGTTCAAGGGATTTCCCCTACCTCAGCCTCCTGGGTAGCTAGGGATACAGGCGCCCACCACCACGTCTGGCTAATTTTGGTATTTTTAGTAGAGATGGGGTTTGGCCATGTTGGTCAGGCTGGTCTTGAACTCCTGATCTCAGGTGATCTACCTGCCTTGGTCTCCCTAAGTGCTGGGATAACAGACGTAAGCAACCGCGCCCAACCCAATCCTTGCCCTTCTTGAGCTCTCTGTGGCCTTGGGCACCCTGGTCTCTTCCTACTTCTTGAGTTCATAACACTACTCTCTTTTAGGTTTCTTCTTACTTTTGTGGCTGCCCCTTCTAAGTCTTCCTCTTGGCTCTGTTTCCACCATAAATGAGGAGTTTCCTAAGGATTCATTCTCATCCATTCTTGTCCCTTTTTGCTGTTTCTATAGTGTTTTTTGGGGGCTCACAAATCTAATCATTACA
Organism: Cebus imitator; assembly: GCF_001604975.1. Taxonomy (NCBI): domain Eukaryota; kingdom Metazoa; phylum Chordata; class Mammalia; order Primates; family Cebidae; genus Cebus; species Cebus imitator. The sequence goes on along the minus strand of NW_016107659.1, from coordinate 686,539 downwards.
CTCTCTGTAAGGTCCTCTAGAAGTTCTCAGTTACCTTCAGAGTAAATCTCACCTCCTAAGTAGGGCCTCCTACACCTTTCCTGATTAGACCCACGGCAAGCCCATATATTACTTCCTCACAAATTCTTGAAATTCTAGCCATAGTTAACAATTAACGGAACAAATCATGTTCTTTTTTGTTTCTGTGTCTTAGAAAATGCTTCTGTCTTTGCTCAGAACACACTTTCTTCCCCTTCTTTACCTATCAAATTAAAGATTTTCCCCCAAAACTTACTGCATATTTTGATCATAAGATGTATCAATTTGTATTGTGTTTATCTGTTTACCCATCAGTTTGAGTTCGTTAAGACAGGCACCCTATTTATTTATTCTGTTAAGCTCTGGGTGATTCTCTATGCCTAACATAGTTCCTTCATGAGCAATAAATATGTTGAATGACTAAGTGGATAAGGAGAAGATACCATTCCTTTCTATTCCAAACCCAGCATGTAAACTAAGTTCAAGTCACATACACTTTTTCTATCAGACCTGAGTACAATGCTTCTAAAGCAATGTAGATACCTCCACATAATAAGGGTATTGATTTTCTATCTTCAAAACAAATGTGGCTCCTGTTGGTAGAAATGTGTTTGTTCTGACCTTCCTGGTTGTCATGGAAATGAATTACAGCCTTGGGCAAAAGGGCATCCCTCAGTCAAGGGGATGTGGTGTGATCTGGTGGGTAGAGAGGGCATCATGGAGGCAGCATTCTATTTATAGTTGATGTTGACGCCTCCAGGCCACCAAGGTGACAAGCAGCAATGACTGGCCCCTTCTCTCCTTTTCTCCAGTTCATCCCTGACATGAAGCTAGCTGAAAGATTTGCTCTTCTATTTTCAAATCGGGTTTCTTTCTAGGTTAGAAAAGCTTTTGCTAAGAGATAGGGGCCAGAAAGAGCTTTGCTAAGATTTTATTCCCATGGAAGTTCCCTCCCATTTAGTTGCTGCATCTGCGAAAGGTTTTTTTTTTGTTTGTTTGTTTGTTTTTTTGTTTTTTTAGATGGAGTTTCACTTTTGTTGCTTGGGCTGGAGTGCAATGGCGCGGTTGTGGCTCACTGCAAACTCTGTCTCCTGGTTCAAGCAATTCTCCTGCCTCAGCTTCCTGATAACTGGGATTACAGGCGCCTACCACCACACCCAGCTGATTTTGTATTTTTAGTAGACGTAGGGTTTCACCATGTTGGCCAAGCTGATCTCGAATTCCTGATTTCAGGTGATCCATCTGCCTCGGCCTCCCAAAGTACTGAAAATTACAGGAGTGAGTCACCATGCCCAGTCATCTGGATAGTTCTTATGGGCTCTGATTTTTGCTTTGATCTCACAAGATATTAAGGTCTTTAAGAACAAGACCTATATGTTTTTCTTTCTTTGTAGTGTCCTTCAGGCAAAGTTTAGCTGGCTAGCAGAGCTTAATCATTGCTCATAAGTATAATTATCAATCATAAACTTAGATAACTCATCCTGAATAAAAGGGTAAAATAATCATAAAGATCTCCCAGAAGGTGATGTGTAAGCTTCTCTACAGAATCCTGGAAAATGTGAGAAATCAGAAAGGTTGTAATTTCATGGTACAAGCTCCTTGAGCACAGTGGCATGATTTTGCAAACTATTTCTAGGGTAAGAAATAATATATTTTAAATTTGTGGCAAAATCTGCTGTAATGGGAGATTATTGCAGTGATGGACAGCTTTATAGAAACACAGTTATATGTACTTTATTAAGCCATGTAGCAGGAAAAATAGAACTAGTGCTCGACTTACGACCACGATTGGTTCCGACAGACCGGTCGTAACACAGTTTGGTCATAAGTTGAGTAGGCTATGTGTACAGTACTGTGAAATGATGTTATAAAAATCTTTAAGTCATATTTTATCATAATTTTCTTTCATTATTGTTATATATCATAATTTTCTTTGTTCATTTTATGCCATTTGTATCATCTCTACACCATTTTGTTTCTTATTTTTACATTCGACAGGTTTAAGTAAAACACTGCATTACCAGTACAACTGGATTAATATTTGCAAAATATACAAAAATACAAAATACAGGTGAAAAAAATACCATAGGAAACATTTTCCCAATTGCAAAACACATCAAAATATATAAACATGTACGAAACATTTTATTGGCCGTTTTTGAATTTGATCTTCCATCCAAATATATAGCAATTTCTCCATTTCATGGATGGGCCCGCTTCGTTGCTTTGTTATAACTGTTGATCGCATGGGTGCAGAACCTTTCACAGCTTCACGAATTCTTTCTTTATCTTTCAAAATCGTCGACACAGTCGAGTGTGATAACTTCGTATCACGTGCGATCACATTCACTTTCTTTCCTCCGTACTGCTTAATTACCTTCATTTTCGTGTCAAGATCGATGGCCTTTCTTTCCTTCTTGGCAGGCTGAGGCGTAGACAAAGACAATTTCCTCTTGGTAGACATCTTGGGAGGGGTTTGATGAAAAATATCCAAGACACAAAACACAAATTGCTGTACCAAGCCTGGGATAACAGTTGAAATGGTGCACGCGGAGATGGTAGTGCTGCCAGAAGCTGGTCCACACTGTCATACGCCCAGCTGGGCAACGCTTACGCTGCCAGACATGGAGCAGTCGTGGCTAGCGATTGTGGTAGTAAAGTTGAATGGTCGTAAGTTGCATAGGTCTTAAGTCGATCAACACCTGTACATGACAGCACTCAAATAGTTGAATTCCAGCCACTTTCAAGTTCCGGGCACATATAGCCTTTTTGTTAGCCCTGCTAAGACACTGAGTTTGTTATCAAATGACAAGAGCATTTGACAGAAGGACGTTTGGTTCAAGACTTCTAGATCTGTCAAACTTCTTGGGGTAGCCAGTCTCCAATAGATGAGGGTAGCTCATAGATGACCCAAGTGGTCTCCACCTTCTGGTATCCATGTCCTTGTGTAATCTCTTCCCATGATGAATAGTGCCAACATGCATAAGTAACAGGACATTGTAGAAATGATGGTTTGTGGCTCTAAGGTTGGGTCACAAATGACATTGTGGCTTCTGCCTTTCTCTCTCTTGGATTACTTGCTTAGGGGTAAACCAGCTGCCCTGTTATGAGGACTCTCATCATCACAGCCCTATGAAAAGATTCATATAACCAGGAATAGGGGTTTCTTGCCAACAGCCACCACCATCTTACTAGCAATATAAGTGAGCCATCTTGGAAATGAAGTCTCCAGCCCCAGTCAAGCTTTCAGGTGACTGCAGGTTCAGCCATCATCATGCGTACAATCCTGTGAGAGGCCCAGAGCCAGAACCAGGTAAGCTGCTCCTAAATTCCTGATCTACAGAAAGTGCAAAGTAATAAGTGTTTATCATTGTTTCAAGTCACTAGATTTTGGGTAGTTTCTTACACAGCAATAGATAAAACCTGAACCTGAATTAGAAAAATTAGAAAAATGGTATAACATTATAATCAGTACTGTGGCATACTACCTAGATCACTTATTCAGGGCTGACACAACCATTTCCCAGCTACTGGAAGAATTGTTTGTTGACAATACATAGCTATGTCCCTTATGGAAATTTCCCTCAGCAGAAGGCATATCTCATTAAAGATTATGGGCTCCTTCCTGGGGCAGCCTGGAGCCAATGACTGACATGAGGATAAAGAAGTCAAACCCCATTCAATTTGCCCCTCCCCAATTCTGCTTCCCTCAGTTCCCTAAAGTGTATTTCATGAGTGCTATCCAAAATAAATCTTTGCCTGCAACTTTCTGTCTCAGAGTCTGGTTTCCAGGCTACCAAACCTAAAAGAGTTGGTATGGTCCTTGGAGACAGGGCATGCAGCCAGTGACCTAGTTGGTTTGTCAGGGCCTGGGAAGAAAACAATTGAAAGACTGAGGATGAAATTGTCTGCAGAGGAGGCCCTGGGATGAGCCTATGGGGGTACACACAAAAAATATGAAGATTTTGTTAATGCCCACAAGATAGCATACACTGCAATAGAGGCACCAAATAACCAACTGCCTCAGCTAGTAGATATCAGGCAGCCTCTTTTCTTTTTCACCCCAGTGCTTACACAATAGATTCATGAACAGAGCAGCCATGATGGCAGAAATGAAGGTTCATGCATAGCCCCAACAGCTAACTCACAAAGGCTCATTTAACTAGTGTCCATCCAACCTGCCAGCAACAAAGGGTAATGTGTCCCCAATATGGAACCCTCACTCAAAGAAAGCAACCAGGTTTGTGGTACCAAATCAATACCTTTGAATCTTTTCAGTCCTAGATTGCCCTTCCTGCCCATAGGGCCTTGGCTGTGCTGTCTTTTGGCTCTTCCAAGCCTATGTTTAGTGTATAGAGTCAGGTAAAGCAGCCATAGCCTGAAAAGCACCTGGTAACCAGGGCCTTAGATTCTTCAGGGCTGACGGTCTAGGTGCCTCACCAGGCTAGCCACCTAGACCAACAGAAGTGCTGGCTGAGGGTTAGATAAACCCAGAATGAGTGGTAGAGGATACACACAATGAACATCCGTTATGAATATGAAGGCAGCTGCAGCAGCAAGACTAGAGCTCCATCCCACTGGTGCTTCCAAGTTTTCACAAGAAACAAGACTCACTGGAACCTGAAGGGATCTATGTGGGATGAGGAGATGCTCTGGGGCTCTGTCAAGGTTCTCTCTTAAGAGGCAATGCAGTCATGCCCCAGCTGCTGGGACTCTCAGTTGTTGACAATTCATAAACACATGGCTCACTGGGAATTACCCTTGGCTACAGAGAACTCCTTCACTTAAGGTTGCACTCTCTACCAGAGATGGCCAGTGGCCAATGACTGACTGATGTAAGGAAACAAAGGCTGGCACATTTGCTTCAGTTAGGCCATCCCAGCTCCAGAGCTTCCCAAAGGATGAACTGAGACCCCTTTTGCAGCTACACTGTGGATCAGCTTCTGCCTTTGTCCCATCCTGCCTTCCTCAGCTCCTGACATTGTCCCTCCCAAGAGTCTCCCTCAGTAAACCTGCTGCACGCAACTGTCTGTCTCAGAGTCTGTCTCCAGGAAACCTGACCTATGAAAAGCTTCCATACAGGTATTTTAAACTTCAATCAGCACAGCGAAAAAATGATGCCAGAAAAAAGTCTATGCTCTTTGTTTTTAATGCAGTAAAGGAGAAAACTAGAAATTGCAAGCTTTGATATACATGATAGTGGTTGCAAAGTAAAAGGGAGCATGTCAGGAAAGGAAGTGACTGGGAGCTTGGCATCCAATTATTCACGGATGGAGGTGTTACAAAGAATAGGGTATCAGGGATAGGTGTACTTGATATACCTCAGCTTTTCTGAGGGAGGTAAACCACATGGAAAAATATCTTAGTAAGGCTCTTTGTTCACTAGGTGGCCTTGGAAATTTCATTGTTGCAATCTTTACTGACATGCTTGTTGAACAGTGTTTCCTTTGTTGTGATAACTCTAGTTTATTTATTTGTAAATTTCCTAATATAGTCATGAACAACTGATAGTCACTTTAAACAAGAAATTGTACAATGGAATTTGATATTTTGCTGGAGAAACTCTGCAAAAGAAATCTGTAGGAATTCGTAGGTTGTAGGTTCAGAGGGTGAGGTCTCACTGATAACAGTGTACGAGTCAGTTCTTACACTGCTATAAGGACATATCTGAGACTGGGTAATTTATAAAGGAAAGAGGTTTAACTGACTCGCAGTTCTGCTGGGCTGAGGAGGCCTCAGGAAACTTACAATCATGGCTGAAGGGGAAGCAAACATGTCCTTCGCATGACAGAAGCAAGGAGAAGTGCTGAGCAAGAGGGGGAAAGCCCCTTACAAAACCATCAGATCTCATGCTAACTCATTCACTAACACAAGAACAACAGCATGGGGATAACTGCCCCTAGGATCCAATTACCTCCCACGGGGTCCCTCCCACAACACGTGGGGATTATGGGAGCTACAATTCAAGATGAAATTTGGGTGGGGATACACCATAACCATATCATATGGGCATCTAGAGTTTACACTTACCAAGATCAGTGTGATCCTTTCATGAGGGACTGATTTCTTTCCCCTCCAAATTGCTTCAGTTCTGTTTGCTTGATGTGGACTTCATACTGCTTCACCCTACTCTCTACACTGGGAGAAAGGCTGACCACAGGGACTGCCACAGGGGTCCCATGTCCTCTAACTCCTGTGGGATTCAGCCCATCAGGAACACAAGAAGTTCGAGGAGTGGGGAGAGTGAGGTTAGTGTATTCTCTCTTCTCTCCAGTAAGGTGACCCCAGGCTGTCAGCCTCTCTGCATTGCAAAACACACGCCCTGCCAGGCAGTCCCTCCCTGGCCCCTCTTGGCTTAGGGGTACTAACTATCTTCAGCAGCCACTTGCTCCAGTTAGAGTTTCCCTACAGCCTTCCCTGATAGAATAATTCTCCTTTCTGTCTCTTGCACATTTAGGAGACTAAATTCGAGATGTGCTTCTTACAGAAACACCAATGTAGGTGAAGAAATTCTTGGGATCTGGCACTCAAAGATTTAAAAGAATTTTGAACTGATTGCAGGAGACAATGTTCCTACCTCATTCCAGTGCTTTATATCCTGTTTCCTTGAGGAAAGTGAGAAGGCAGGAGACATGAGATGGAAAGTTTAAAAATTTGAAGCTGCTCATGAAGGGAGCAAGTGCACATTAAGAGGTGACATAAGAACCTCAGCAGGTAGAAGCGGGCCCAGGCTGATGGGAGACTGAACAGCAGAACAGAGCTAAGCCAGGATGGAGTCTTGCTCTGTCACCCAGGCTGGAACCAGCGGTACAATCTAGGCTCACTGCAACCTCCACTTCCCAGGTGTGGGAAGTAAAAAATTTCCTCTTTAAAATTTCCTTTATTGTTAAAGAATAAATCATAAGTGTGCTAATAACTTTTTGTTAAGCCCTATCCTATGTAACTCTTAGACATGCCATGTTTATAGGAACCTAGTATATTCTATGTCTTTATACTTTAACCAAGATATTTGTGCTGGATGTGCTCACAGGCATGTCCCAGCTCTCCATTGCTTTTATGTGTTTAGAAAAGTTTTAAGTTGTTAGCCAATCGGGTTTTAGTTTAGATTGTGAGGTCTGGCTCCACCCAACAGAAATCAGACACAGCAGTAAGGACGACCCAAAATGCATAAGGGATAAATATGTCTGCTTTCCTTTGTTCATTGTACCCTCTGGCTAGATGGCTAGCAAGAGTGCGTTTCCTAGACTGCAGGATTTAGGACAGAAAAAGTTAGTTTCCCTCATTTCTGAAAGATCCTTTGTCTCGATGCTGATTTTTCTTTGCAGCACTGAGCATCTGTTTCCAACACAGGGTTCACGTGATTCTCCTGCCTCAGCCACCTAAGTAGTTGAGATTACTGGCACTTGCCACCATGCCCAGCTAATGTTTGTATTTTTAGTAGAGATGGGGTTTCACCATGTTGGTCAGGCTGGTCTTGAACTCCTGATCTGCCTGCCTTGGCCTCCCAAACTGCTGGGATTACAGGTGTGAGCCACTGCACCTAGCCAGGAAAAAGGTTTTAAGTAAACTCCTTAAACTTCTGGGAAGCCACAGGACAGATGGACAGTGCAGTGAATGACCACTCTGAGACAGCTAAGTATAAACAGTCCCCAGAGAATCTCTAACCAGCCTGCACACTGGGAGAACAGAGTGGAGGCACAGAAATTCACCCCATTTTCAGGAAGGAGGAGCCAGGCCCTCCTGTTCCGGTGTGGTAAACTTGAGTTCAATCTGTGAGATGGTGGCCTGTTAACAGGAACCCCTCTCACTTTCCTGAGAGTCTTTTTCCTTTTTGCTGAATAAATTTCATAACCCCTTACCCTTCGAAGTATCTGCGTGCCTAATCTTTCCTGATCGTGTGACAAGAACCCGGTTGTTAGCTGAACTGAGGAGAAAGCCCTACGATTCCTACCATCCTCTGCCACTCCTGGGTCAGACAGTCATAGCTTCCATTGATTGGCTGCCTCCTATGCCCCAGGCATGATGCGTCATACTCACTGTCACCTTTCATCCTCACAACAACCTTGGCAGGACAGAGAAAGGTGGTGTGAGGAGACAAGCCGAGCCACTTGCCAAGGACCCAGGGCCTCCTAAGTGGCAGAGCCAGGATGCCAACCCTGGGGCTTCCTCACAGAGGTAATCTCCCTTCTCTAGAATGGACTGGCCTGGCCCTGAGGATACCTATCCAGGCTGGAGTGAACGCTGAGTTTGCACTACTTCCTCTCATCTCTCAGAAATCACTGAAGCAGACCCACGTTCATGGTTAGTCCAACAGCAACCCACTCTGTTTGAGCCCAAAATTATAGCAGGCCAGGTCCTCGATCAGGGAGCTCACTTCCTTCTCCGCCCTCTCTCCACTTTGTCCTTCCTGCCCAGGTGTGAATCCTTCCCCAGAGCCAAGGCCCACACCAGAATAAGCCCTGGGAAGAAGGGAAGTGGGACATGGCAAGGTATTTGTCTTCATGCATTGTTCTCTGTGTGTGGGATTACGCTGGGAGAGGAGGATGGAGGGAAGGCTTTCTTCATGCAGTAAACAACACAGACCAATTTGCACCCCAGCCACTGAACCTTAATCTTTTCATGATGGTTTGCATATTTATAACCAAGATTCCTATTGCTCTGGTACAAACAAGATTGCAATCAGCCTGCCAACAGATTCTCTTTAAACTGTCAGTCTTTATGGAGAAAAAAACAGTCATTGACATGAATGCCCTTTAAACAAGCCCCCCCTTATTCTCCTTAGCTGGCAGACAGTACACAAGCTTAGTCCTAAGAAGAGAGGAAACTTGTTTCCTTTAAACGGCCCCTGCCCAGGTTTTCTTCAGTTTGGTTAGAGCAGCCTCAACTTCTTTTAAATGCCTGGCTTAGCGGGTGCCAGCCTGCTTGAGCTGTGTCTGCAGATGCCAATTTCAGCTGCCACATTTAATTTTCATGTCCTGAGGGCCTCCTGTGCTTTTTCTGATTCCCTTAAATGAATAAAAATAACGAAGGAGCATGGAGCACATGACCCTGATTCAGTGTTCAATCTTTTGCTACAGATATGTTTGCCCACATCCAGCTCTATTTGTTTTAAAGAAAAGATGAAGCGGAAAAAGGGGGCCTGTCACATCTCCGTTTCCCAGATTGTTAGGGCCTAAATACAGCTGTATGTTAGGACGGAAAAAGTTAGTTTCCTTATCTAGAGGCCAGACATGTGTACCAACGGCAGAAGCATGTTCTACTTTGGTTCTACTGTGAAAAGAAACAATGGAAAGAAAAAACCTAACTAGCAGCCGTAGATTCCTTACTCGACTTAGTGATGTGGACCCTAAGGTCCCACCAGCACACGCTGATATCACTCAAGGGCTGAAATAAAGGGGACAGTGCTGCCTCATTTCCTCCAATGGAAGAGACATCTGGGATTTCATTTTAAGACAGAGTCTCATTCTGTCGCCCATTAAGACAGAGTCTCATTCTGTCGCCCAGGCTGGAGTGCAGTGGCATGATCTCAGCTCACTGCAACCTCTGCCCCCCTGGATTCCAGCGATTCTTCTGCCTCAGCCTCCCGAGTAGCTGGGATTACAGGCGCATGCCACCACGCCCAGCTAATTTCATCTGGGATTTTAAACTGGACTGAAAAACATACTGAGTTCCCAGGGGTCTTTCTTAGGGCCAAAAGAATGCTACTTAGAAGTAAGATGGGCCATGAGACTCCCCTTGCTACCCTCAGAAAGACCCCAAAAGAAACCCTCAGGGGTTTTCACTGTCCCCCACCCCAGGACTAAGACTGTGTCAAGCCCAACCGTGAACATTGTGATCCCTTCTATGGCCCTTTTAGGGACTGTTTTGGGAGAGGCAGAGTCAAAGGGTGCATTGCAGCTGCTATTCTTGTTCCTTCACCCAGCCAACCCTCAGTCGCCAGCGTTTCTCAAACCATAGTTTAGCTGTGAATGCCCGAGATTTTCTTCCTGTCCTGACCACAGTGGCGCTGGTGGTCATGCTGCTTTCTGGCACAGCCCGGCAGGACGCCAGCCACCTCAGAGCCTGGGGAGGAGGTAGAGGAAGGATGCCTTCCCCTGGGGCCCAGAAGGGGCTGTGGGTACCAACCGCCTGGACACTCAGGCTGAAATCAAGCTGAATACACTACAGGGAGGAATTTAAGGATCCGGGCAGGGGAACGTACTCCTCAACCCAGACAGATGTTATCAAAGGCCCCTGTTTTGTGAAGGTATTGTCGTCAAAGCTTGCCTTTCCCTTTATAAATGAACTCATTGATGGAAAATTCTGGAAAGAAAGAAAAGGAGAGAGACAGAAAGAGGGAAAGAAAGACCGAATCCATCTTTTCAATGCCAGTTATTGAAGGTAGCCTACAGTTTCAGAGCTTTAGTCTCCCACAGAAATTCTTCTGCAGTTGTTACCAACATTTTGGTCCCTCGCATCTGCTCTTTATCTGTCAGGATAGCAGTCATGAAACTCCTTGGTCTGCTCAGAGATGTGTAACTGAGGGAAATAAATTCTGTTTCAGCCACTGGGTAGTATTTAGGGAGCACGTGTTCAGCCTTGTGCTGGAACTCATGAGAATTTTCTCTCTTTTTGGAAGAGAGTTGAATGTTCTCTCTTTTTGGAAGAGAGGAGGATTTTCTCCCTTTTTGCACGTGAAACATTAGAAATGATTTGAAGTCCATATACTAATAAGGCTGGTGGATACAAGATACAGTAATTAGAAAGAGAAAATTTACAGTTAGCAAATAGAATAGTTAGATGGGGCTTGAGAGAAGAGAGAATTGGAGCAGAGGACTGCATAAATACAAGGTGAGGTTTCAGATTTTGAGTGAATAGTGTATATCTTACTTATCAGCACCTCCTTATCTTAGAATCTTCTTTGCTCCTTAAACACACACACACACACACACTGCCTCTCCAATGCCCTTTCCTCATTCTTCCCTTTACTGAAAGCTGACTCATCATTCACAGCTTAGCTTAACCTCTGTCTTCTTCATGTAGACCTTCTCAGCATCTCAGCCCACATTGATTCCCCTTCCTGGAAACTCTCCCTCACTTAAAGTCAATATCACTCAGTTAAGTACTTAGTTGATTTCTATTTGTTTCAAGGGTGTGTTTGCCCTTCTTGGTAAAGGATACGGCTCTTAGGGGAAGGATCATATGTTCCAGTAGGATCAGACATGGGGAGATACATTGGAGCCACTTTGCAAACCCTGGTTTAATGGATGAAAGGTTCAGTTCAGGGCCTTGTTTCTCCGGGAGCATTACTGCCAAGAGTCCTGGTCTGGGCAAACATTTCTTGGCCGTTTCATCAGTGCCACCATGCAGACTGTCTAATACTCTTAAATGGCCCTTCAGTGTTCTGTTTTCAGCGCAGCGGGGGACATTATGGTAGTTTCTTGCAAAATGTTTGAGAAGAGTTTCATTGTTCTTAGAAGGCAGAGAAGAGCAACTGGCCTACTTTTCTGTACTTTACACACAAAATACTTGCTTAAGCTGTGACAAAAAGCCAAACTTGGAAAGTACTGCTATAAACTCAGAGTGCAAAGGAGGGCCGGTCTAAGGGTGATCATTTCAGCTAATATGCAATAGATTCAGCTGCCACCTCTGGAAGAGCCAATATCAATTAATCAGTATGTGGGCAATCCAGGACATTTGTTCTGGCTCAGGTCCCACCTGTTCTCTCTTTTTAGCATTTTGAGTTTCTAAGATTTCTTCCCCAAGAGGCATGAAGGAGAGGGAAGAGGACTGACAAAAGAGGACAATGAACAAAGACGATGTTGTTATCAGTAACCCAGCCCTTCTAGAGACTTGGTGGAGTAAAGGCTAAGGTCAATGCTCACAACAAAAGTTCTGAGTTTGGGATCACCTCAAGATTTAGATCTTTGTCAGCCATGCCCCATGGATTGGGAAATGCACAGAACGGTAGTCTGAAGGCAAAATGAGCCATGTACAGTCATGAAACACGCCTGCTGTGTAGGGATATTCATCCCTTCCAAACCTCATGTTGAAATTTGATCCCCAGTGTTGGAGGTGATTCTTAATGGGAGGTGTTTGGGTCATTGGGGCAGATTTCCCATGAACAGAATTATACCCTCTGTTTCAGGAAAAACTCTCTCAAACTGCCTTTTTTCCTCTGCTCTTGTTATAGTAGCTAGCTATCTAGGCATGAGCAGGGTAGACGAGGGCTCCCCGTGACCCACCAGGAATGTCAGGCGACCATCAGGTGATGGTCCAGCAGTTGCCACACTGCCTCTCTAAAAATGATAATTGGTTGCAGGTGCCAGGGAGAGGCAATTTCACAATAGGTGAAAACTCTCAAAATTGGTAACCGGCAGCTCAGGAATTGGGTGAGTCTGCTCAGGCACGCACATTAAGAGACAAAATGGCAGAGTATGACCTTCTAGGAGCATTGCACCGGAAAAGAAGAATGCCAAGGGCAAGCAATTGTACAACTCCAGTAAACGCGCTGCACATGCTCACCTCTCAACTGTTAGCAGGCCACTGTGCTTGCAGGTAGCCCACCCTAAAGGAATAATGATGGGAAGAATGACACAAGGCCCTGGAAGTACGCCAACATATAAAACCCCAAACCAAAAGGCCAAACGTCCCATCTGACCTCCACAGTGCCCACTTGGGTCTCTTCCAAGTATACCCTCCTTTCTTTTCTTTCCTGCTCTAAAACTTTTTAATAAACTTCCACTTCTGCTCTGAAACTTGCCTCAGTCTCTTGTTCTGCCTTATGCCCCTCAGTTGAATTCTTTCTTTTAACAAGGCAAGAATTGAGGTTGCTGCAGACCTGTACGTATTTGCTGCCAATAACCCAGATGTTCACCACTCCAACACTCTCACACCACCACCACCACAAGCAGTACACTGAAGACTTCTGTGACCAAAGGTGTGGGGGCTTCTCCCCACCACCAAGCAGTGAACACCAGTTGGGTGTCAATTCCAACAGGATGTACCTGGAGATACTGTCGGGTCCCACAGGTTGTGTGCTCAGTCCCCAAGTCTGCCACCCACTCCACCACACACCAGTCACAAGTCCAAGCCTCCAGAACTTGTGACTGACTGGCTTCAAGTTGGAGTTCCCATTTTGGGTTCAATTAATTTACTGGAGCAGCTCACAGATTTCAGGGAAACAAAATTAGTGGTTTATTGTGAAAGATATTGCACAGGATACAGAAGAAGAGCTGGGTAGGGCAAGACATGCGGGAAGGGGCATGAGCTCCCATACCCTCCATATGTGTGCCACCCTCCAGGAACCTTCACATGTTCAGCTGTCCAAAAACTCCCTGAACCCAGTGGGCTTGGGTTTTTATTGAAGCTTCATGACATCAGCATTTCTTCCTGCAGGTGTAGGGTGGGACTGTCTCAGGGTAGGTGAGGAAGATTAAAGTCCTGTTCTGGGGCAGTGAAAAGAGGGCAGGAGAGATTCTGTTTCTGAAGACTTAACACATCCAACATTTTAACAAAAGACTGTAAAAAGGACTGTGTGAGTTATGAGCCAGGACCATGGATGAAAGCCGGCATATATTATATGTGTGTGTATATATATATGTAAATATATATATATATATATATATATATGTAAATATATATGTATAAATGTATAAAAACACCACAGGCCACACTCTTGGTTTCTTTGTTTGTTTGTTTTGAGACAGAGTCTGGCTCTGTTGCCCAGGCTGGAGTGCAGTGGCGCAATCTTGGCTCACTGCAGCCTCTACCTCCCAGGTTCAAGAAATTCTCCTGCCTTAGCCTCCCAAGTAGCTGGAATTACAGAAATGCACCACCATGCTCAATTAATTTTTTGTATTTTTAGTAGAGACAGGGTTTCATCATGTAGGCCAGGCTGGTCTTAAACTCTTGACTTCAGGTGATTCATCCACCTTGGCCTCCCAAAGTTCTGGGATTACAGGTGTGAACCACCATGCCCAGCCCACACTCTGGTTTTTGAACCATAGATCTCTTACATCAAAAGAATATACATAATCGTTAATGCTTAGTCCAGTCCATCATTATGTATGAATATCTCCCAGAGTGAGGCCACACAGGTTTGAAGATTTCCTTTCAATCTTGTCAGGTTCCAAACGCAGGAGGGATCTTGGTAAACATATACACACTTTCAGGCATCTGGAATAATTGAGCTAAGATACAATGTCATCTCTTGCTCTGGAACTCTTTTGAGTTGTTAATGTAATATTGAATTTCCCTCAATTAATAATCCATTTATTCATTTCTTTACACTCAGCTGCATTTCTCCTTCTCTCCATGAATACCCAAACCTTTTCACCTTGTGAAGGGTTGTTAGAATCGCTGCTCTGCTGCCTAGATTGCAGGCAGCGATCCAAGTCTAGCAAGTACCTCCTCCTCAGTCCACTCCCATCCAGATACTATGAGGTTACACAGATACAGAGCTAGTGAGCTATTTTTACCACCAGGCAATATGCTTGCTTCGCTCTTAACCCCTAGATGGGTGGAAGGCACAGCTCACCTCCATCAGGCCCTCAGGAATTCTGACATGAGGTTTAAAAACACAGAGACAGTTTCTTACTTAGAAATCAACCCTGCTTCCAGCACTTGCAGTTGTAGCCTTGGTCCTAGGACCACTGCATCAGATAGGGGAGAAAAAGAAAAATAAATTTTGTTGAGGTGATTTGGGGAAGAAAAAATATATATAGTTTTATAGTTATGGTTACATAACTATTATCCTGGTATAACAACTGTATATATATATATTAGTTTATATATATAGTTCTATGTGTGTGTATATATATATATTTATATTCCTTGGTATAACAACTATATATAATTAATTTGCTGAAGTAGCTCACAGAACTCAGGGAAACACAATTAGTGGTTTATTGTAAAAACTATATATATATATATTTTTTTTAAACATATATAGTTTTATTGTGAAAATATATAGTTTTTTTTGAAAATATATAGTTTTATTGTGAATTATATATATATATATATATATACATACATGTATATATAGTTGCTATACCAGGGTACTCCTCCCTTGGCAAGATTGCATAGCCATACCAGCATCCATCCTCCCTACCTACTCTTCCCAGATCAATCAGCAAAACAGAAAATCTAGTGGGGACACTAGTCCCGCTCACGTTGGGGGTGAGCACATACTCATGAAGGCATGTAAGTGAGCCCTTCATGCTTTCATCCTCCCTGTTCCAGATAAGCAATGTTTCAATTGCCTGTTTTACTTCTTTATCAAGCTATTACTCTAAGGAGGGTATCTGTCTGCCCACTGCTAGACATGATGGACTCTTCAGTGTGTTCCTTGGCCTGAAGAAATGATGGTCACTCACTCAGATTCGTTTTTGTTTTTTTTAAGGCCACTCTGAGCATTTTCATCTTCCGCTGGGAAAACAAAGCCCAGTTCCAAGTCAGCATCCATTCCCGTCAAGACCCATTGGTAGCCCCCCAGGGCTAGCAGCGTCAGTCTCACTTGCTAGTTGTGTTCAGGGCCTTCCCATTGGGAAGCCTGTCTCATGGCTAGCCTCAACCTCTGTCTCTCTTGGTAACAAACAGAGTAATTCTTAATGGCATTATGTACCAGAGAGGGTGCAAAGGGAACACGTCTCAATTCAGCCCATCTGTGCACTGCTGTGGCGACCTATGTCCCCTCATGTCATGGACCCAGATGGCTACCTCCAGGGAGCACACAGGGATATCTACTTGTTGATTCCAGTCACCTTCCAGACCTGGAAGGGAGTTCTTCTGACGGGCACTCGTTCTACTTTAAACACTCCTCAAATTTCCATAGGGCCATGCCCCATGTGGGCATTCCTTTAATAAGCTGGGTTTCCATTGTTCTTCTGTCTGACCATGTGGCCAGACCATTTGTCACTACCATGAGTCAGAAAAAACCCAAACACAGAGGCTTCCACCACTGTTCAATTCTTCCATCACTGTGAGAAAAACAGTATGCAATTCAGCTCACCAAACTGATCCATTTTTATCTTCTTTGATCAAAGTAGCTGACTTCCAAACAGGATGTTGTCCATTCACTTTGAAACTGCCATCTGTAAACCAGGCAGCTCCTTTTTGGTCACGAAGAGCTGTTCATGATGTACTGTCCAAGTGTCGATAAAATCCAGCAGCACTCACACAGTTCCAGAGTCAGGCCTAGAAGTAAAGAGGCTCCCTGCTTGTATCTCCTCCTTGTATTTCCCAGGTAGCAGAATCCTAAATAAACCATTTCCATTTTATTATGGAATTCTTCCTGGCATTACTATCCTGGTTAGAGTATTTCCCTGACGTCATCCAAGATAGCGTTGGTATTTCAGGTGTCAAGATCATTTTACGACCTTCAGTCATAGGAGTAGCTTCAGTTAACTTCCCTTAGCAAGGCAATAAATGCCCCTCAACTGAAAATTCTTTAGTCCAAAGTCTTTGTAGGCATTGCGGGAAATGCTCACAGGATTTTGCTATAAGCCCCAGGAAATGTGCCGCAGAGTGCTGTCAAATGGAGAATTTATCTTTATCAGCTGCCCTGTCTTCTCCGCTGCACAGTGTGGGCTTGGGGAAGCTTACCGGTTCCCATTTAGTGTGTAAAAGTAACATTGCTTAAAGAACAAGTTTACATGCTTTCTGTTTTACAGTACCAGGTAGGGGAAGCATTCCCCAATCAGATACAATGTCATTTCTCATGATACAATTAGGTAAAAGAGATGCAACCACTTCACACAAAGTGTGTTCAAATACATCAACTTTCATAATCCTACCAATCCTTACAATTTTATGCTCTAGTTTCAGGAAATTCTCTTCTCTACCCCCAGACTATTTTACCCTCTTTTGTGCAAAAGGCGTTGGGTCTCCAGCCAAAGGCTGAGCCAAAGGACCTTGGTCTTTGTTTAATCTTTGTTTTGATCAACCTTCCTGACTATTGCCCCAGACAATTTCTCAAGGTCTGATTAGATTTCTCATTAGAATCTCTGTGTTCTGGCTTTTAAAATTTCTCTAAACTAGAGCAAACTGGGTTGAAGCCCTTTAATATTGGGGGATTAGCAGAGGCTCCCTTTGGTTCACCCAACCTTTGATACTGTTGTATTGACCCCATCAATTTCCTTTGTTATAACTCCATCAATTTTCATTTTATTCATTCTGTTTTTTTAATATCCATCTAAAGATTTCCTTCCTGTTCGGTTTCATGACTCTCCTTTCTTTTTATTTTAAAAAAGAATTTCATTTTTAAATAACCTTTTAAGAATTTCCACCTTCATGGGTTGAGCCCTTTGATTCTCCTTTTTTTCTTTCCCTGGTCTCTTTAGGTTAATTAGTGCTTTTATTAATTAACCTAATTTTTATTAGCATCATTATGTCCCATAAGGGAAAGTTGAGACAGCAAATTTGGTACAGCTTCTTAAAACGCTGTTTGATTTTGAAGGAGTAACGTCACATGGGGTGTCCATGTAGAAGGGGTACCCTTAACCACAGCATTTACCATGACCTGAGTTAGGGTCATAGTCATCAGATGAATACTCCTGCCATCGTAAAACTGATCCCACAGCGCTTGCAGAGGAAGCATTTCAGCTGCTTCATGTGCCGGGCATTTACAGGTGGGTTGGACAGTCTCTCTTCTCAGGGTAAAGCAATCTTACAGAAGCTTTTATTGAGTCCACCAGGCTGGCTATTACCTCATGAATAACTGCCTGTGTGTCTGGATCATATATCCCCATCTAATATTGTCCAATAGTAAGCTGTGGGTCTTCCATCAACCTGAGCATCATCTACTTTGCAGCATTTAAAACCAAATATACTGGGCCTAAATGAGTCACTCTCAGAATCCATTTTAGTAAAGGGTTCTCTGGAAGCTGATACTGATCTGCAACATGAAACAATTCCTTCACATGATTCTGTTTGGTTTCAACAGTTACCTGGTTTTGTCCTTCTTCCACATTGACTACCTTCTTGGTACTTTGTATTGTCCCTGCATAAAATTTTCTCCTTTGTTGATGTCTTTGAGACTAGTCGGCTGAGCTCAGACAGACCCACATCTGAGCTTGATCCAGCCTCAAGGCCTGACCCAGAACTCTCTTTTACTTTTATTTTGTCTATTATATGTAACAATAACCAAGGAATTGACTATTTTGCTTTTGTCTTATGAGTTTGCATTTCCTTATGCATCCAGTGAACCAACCCATGGAAGTTAGATCCATCTTTAAATTTCACTGATAATGTCTCCCTTTAGTAACTGATCCCACAGCTTTGGCTTCATACCATAGGTGACCACATGGCCACCCAGGAATCAAAAATTCTTCATCCCCCACCCTTTTCCCCTTTCTCTTTCCAAACCACATGGTTCTGTTAGCCAGAATGAGTCTAGCAAATCCCACTTCTGACACCAATCATCTCAGGAAAAACTCTCAAGCCACATTTTCCCTCATGTCACCACAACAATCAGCAACACAGAAGAAAACTTCTGTGAACAAAGATGTGGGAGTTTCTCCCCACTACCAAGCAGCAGACACCCAGCTGGGTGTCCTCCAGTCGATTCCAACATGATCTGTCTGGAGATAGTGTCAGATCCCACAGGTTGAGGGGTCAGTTCCCAGGACTACTCCCTGTCTCCTGACGCCAGTCACAAGTCCAACCAACAGAACTACTGATCAACCAGCTTCATGTTGGGATTCCCACAACCCCGTCTTAGGGCTCAATTAGTTTGCTGGAGCAGCTCACAGAACTGTGGGAAAAACAATTAGTGGTTTATTATAAAGGATATTGCAAAGATTACAGATGAAGAGCTAGGTAGGGCAAGGTATATGGGAAGGTAAATGGGGCATAAACTCCCATTTCCTCCATGGATGTGCTACCCTCCAAGGGAATGGAGGTTCCATGTACTCAGATATCCAGAAGCTCCCCAAACTCAGTCCTCTTGGATTTTTATGGAAGCTTCATGATGTCAGCAATTCTTCCCCCAGGATATGGGGTGGGACTCTCTCAGAGGAGGGTCTTAAGTCCCACAATCAAAAAGGCAAAGGAACATTAGAGTCCTGTCTCAGGGCAGGTGAAAGGAGGACAGGAGAGAGATTCTGTTTCCAAGGGCTTAACATACCCAATGTTAAAAGACTGTAACAAGGGCTATGGGAGTTATGAGCCAAGAACCAAGGATAAAACCCAATGTGTGTGGCGTGTGTGTGTGTGTGTGTGTGTGTGTGTGTATGTATATCATAATACCACAGCCTCCCTCTGGGGGCAAGTGAGCTCTCACTGTAGTAGTATTCACAGGTATGGTTGTTAAAAAGAGACTGGCTTTTTCCCTTTCCCCTTTGCTCCCTCTCTTACCATGGGATCTCTGCACACACTGGTTCCCCTTCACCTTCTGCCATGAGTGGAAGCAGCCTGAGGTCCTCACCATTGCAGACGCCTAATCTTGAACTTTCCAACCATCAGAATCATGGGCCAAATAATCCTTTTTTCTTTATAAATGACTCAGCCTCAGGTATTCCTTTATAGCAATACAAGATGGACTAAGACAGTGTCACAAACAGCTTTGTCCTCTGTTTTTATTTTATTCTAAAGTGTAATCATCAATGCTATCATTTAATGAGTATTAATTGCCAGGCACTTTATGTACAGGATTATCTCATCCACATAATAACTTTTCAAAGTGGAAATAATCACCTCATTTATGCAAATCAGGAAACTGAGGCTCAGAGGAGTTAAATAAACTTCCTGTGTTCAGCAAATATTGATTGTGAGTCTTTCATGTACCAGGACTTAGAATCAGAAAGTGGTAGAACCAAGATCCAGGGGTAGATGTGTCTGGATTTCAAGCCTGTGTTCTCTCCACAAGGCTGCATTGCTTTCTTAAGGGAGAGCTTCTCTGAAGGACCTCTCTGTCATCCTCATTTCAAAATAATCCCTTTGAATTCTAGAAGCCTTTTGAGTAAGAAGTAAGGAAAGCTATTAACTATGTTTACTAGATGGTAATAACAATATTGGAATATGTCTGTTTTGTTTGTTGTTGTTTTAAAAGTAAAGATAGAGAGAGATAATTTCTAGACTTCATTTAGTGCTTCTTAATGGAGGAGCAGGTCTGGAAAAGAATAGACCAGTTTCTGGGTGCGATGGCTCAAGCCTGTAATCCCAGCCCTTTGGGAGGTCAAGGTAGGCAGATTACTTGAGGTCAGGAGTTCGAGACCAACCTAGCCAATGTTGTGAAATCCCGTCTCTACTAAAAATACAAAAATTAGCTGGCTGTGGCATGGGTGCCTGTAATCTAGCTACTCAGGAGGCTGAGGATGGAGAATCTCCTGAACCCAGGAAGCAAAGGTTGCAGTGAGCTAAGATCATGCCACTGCACTCCAGCCTGGGTGGCAGAGGGAGACTACACCTAAAAAAAAAAAAAGATTAAATTAACCAACAGTTCCCAAAAGCAATATTTCGTTGTGGGAGCCTCTGCAACCTGATTAACTGAGTTGAAGGAGTCAGGGGTGATTTTGTTAAAGGGACTTAGTTTAATACTTAAATTACATTCGCTTCTGCATCCCCAGAAAATCTACTCAATTCCTCAAGCCACATGCCTGGGAATCAAGGTGGATTCTCCTTATACTGTCTTGCTGAGGATGTCTACCTCTTCAATATGTCTGCTTCCTCCATGCACTCAACCATCCACATTCAGACCATGATTTTCTCTTGCCTACATTTTTGCAACAAATTTGATCTCCCTAGCTCTGGTCTTTTTCCCCTCAAATTTATTTTCCACACAGCTGCCAGCATAAATTTTCTGATGTATAAATAAAAAACATGTGAATTGAGTCTTGTTTCTTCCACTGTATCTTTCCATGGCTCTTAGGATAAAGGTCAAACATTTTAACATAGTAAATAAGGTCCCTCATAATCTAGCCCAGCACTGTTCAATACAATTTGAGCCTCATATCTAGTCTTCAATTTTCTAGTACCTATATTAAAAAAGTAAAAACAAGCAGGGTAAATTAATTTTAATATATTTTATTTAGCCCAACCTATTCAAAATATTATCATTTTAAGATGCAATCAATATTTTTAAAAAATTAATGAGATATTTTGCAGGCTTCTTTTCTCATACTTCATTGTCAAAATCTGGATGCTAAATTTTTATTAGATATACTGAATCTGTAGATTTCATAAAATATAAAATTGAAAACATTAATTCACATTTCTGAACTGTTCCAAACATACTTAAGATTGTAGCAATAACTGAATCAAGTATTATTTTTAATTAAAATTAAATAAAACTTAAAATTCAATCATTCAGTCACATTAGCCATACTTGAAACATAATTTAAGCTACATGTGCCCAGTGGCTATTACACTGGAGAGCACAGCTCCAACCCTGATTACATCTCTCAGGAATAACAGCAGCTAACATCAGTGTATGTCAGGCCTTGATCTAAGCATTCTTATGTATTAGCTCATTTTGATTTAATTGTTACAGGATAACAATTCTATGAGCTAGATACTATTTTTTCTCCATTTTATGAGAGCAAAATTCAAGGCACAGAGAGGTTGAGTAATTTGCTCAAGTTCACAGAGCTAGAAAGAGCAGAACTGAGGTTTGAACCTAGGGAACTTGGGCTTTTAACCACAGAAATATAGACTGCCTCATATTCTTGAAGTTCCAAGATGCCCCCTCTTGCTTCTAGACTGCTATATCTGCTTCACCCTGCATATTCTTCTCTTCTCTGGGCAAGGCCTGACAATGCACATTGACCTTTTCTGACTGGGAAAGTGACATTTCCCACACTGTGGCATTATTTTTTCTGGTAATTTTGGGGTTCTTATCTTTACGGATTGTAGAAGCAGTGTATTACCAAGACAAATGTCAGTATTCATAACAAATTCCAGGACAGAAAAAATATTTAATCAGATGTGCTTATCAAAGCTCTTTCCTTGCTTCAGAAATGTCTAAGCTGTTTTTGAGCTGATACTATTCCCCTGTCCTGCCTGAAACATTTGAGGAAGCTTCTTGGTTACATAACTTGGTGTGAACCCTCTCACTCTGTCCATAGGCGATGATGGTTTGCAGAGCGCTGACATGAACATTTTCTCTCCTTCCTAACTAATGAAGGACAGCCTTTCCAGGAAACATGTGCTCTGTGAAGTCTGACATTAAGAGTACACTAAGTCAGCCCAAGAATGGGGCGCAGTTAAATATGATTAAAAGTAGAGAATTAAAAATATTGTAACAGGAAATGGAAAAAAGGAGAATCACTGGCAAGGCAGCTCTTGCTGCACTTTGAGTTCAAAAAGAAGTTACCTAGTTTCATGAGCTGGTAAAGAAATGCTATCACTATAAATCACTATTAAAATTCACATTAATATAATTACATTAAAAATTAGACGAGAAGAGGGAAAGCTAATTGGATTCTGCTACAGTCACACTAATCAGTATTCTTTTTACAGCTAGAAGATAGGATTTATACAGAGGTGCCACTGACACATTAATGGCCACTAGTGAACAATACCAAATGGTTTGATTTAACTACTAGAGATGAATCAGCCTCTTCCTTTAGCTTTATAGACATAAGCCCCAAAAGATTATCATCTGAGATACTTGTAGCCTGAGGTGAGCCTCAACTCAGCTACAGGTTCTAAGGAAAAGATTTGAGCATCCGCGGGACCTCAAAGCCATGGGTGGATATCTTATGACAGAAATCCAATGACAGCATAAAGGAAGATTTTTAGGGAAATCATATCTGGGTGAGGCTGTGAAAATTATGTTCTGAACTTGGAAAAATAATCATAATTATTCTCTTCCTTCCCTATTCTGTGTCCATACCCACCAGGATTCCTCCTTTATTCCTATTCACTATAAAGAAAGGAAAGAGTAAACATTTGACATGCTATTTCAGCAATATTGCTGTTGTCATTTCAAAATATTTTTCTGGAGATCAGACTTCTGCTTCCAGCCAAGACGGAGTAACAAGGACCAGGATTATTTTCACTCTTGAAACAACCCAAAGCCTACAAAATGGTGCTCAAGACACTGAACATCAAGTAGCAAAAAATAATGATATCTGCAAGACAGGAAACAAACAATGTGAGTCCTACAATTGTCCCAGCTCACCCGCTTTGAGACAAATTACAAGCCATGGTGCAAAAAAGGGAAAACCAGAGGATGCCCTGAGTTGAGGAGATGGAGCTGAGATCTGAGGAAGACCAAGGTGGCTAGAATACTAGAGAGAAGAGATAGCCAATGGAAAAAATCTCCAGAAAGAATATCTCTTTGAGTAAGTATTCACACAGGCATGTGAGAAACTGCTGGAGGCCACAGAAAGAATCACCCGAAAAGATGAGAGATGATCGTGTTCAGCTTTCACTCAAGGCCAGAAATAATGCCTAATCTCACAATATAGACTGAAAATCCTCATGATTCATAGGGAATTGGGTAGACTATACAGAGAGGTCTTCCCTCAGAACTGGGAAATAATTAGCTCTAATTATTGAACCTTGAACACTGTTCGCATCTAACCTAACAAATCTTAAAAGCATATTCAAAAGGATCAAACTCTTTCCAAATAACTTCATTCAGTCCCAGAAAATGTCCTAAAAATATCTTTATAGGAATACAAAAATAACCAGCCTCCAATAAGGTAAAACTCACAATGTCTCTCATCCAATAAAAAAGTACTAAGAAGGAGAAAAATATGAGCAGAAAAATCAAATGACTCAGGATTTTTCAGGCAGAAGAATCAGCAGCAAAGGACATTAAAGCAATGAAATAATAATTCTGTTTCATAGGTTCTAACAGTTAAGTAGCAAAATGAAAGCTATAACTGAGACCCAACTTGAACTTTAGAGATGAAAAGTCCAATGCCTGAGATTAAAAAAAAAATGGCACTGGATTGGATTAATAGATATTTAACTTGGATATTTTAGAAGAAGAGAATTGTGAACTTGAAGACAGAGCAAGAGAAATTACTCAAAATGAAGTATAGACAGAAAACCAATATTTAAAAAAAAATTGAGCTGTGCCAACTTCAAGTAGCCTAACATATGTGTAATTGCAATTTGCAAAGAAGGGATTCCCAAAGTAGCAGGCAGATTTTAAGATTACCTCCCAGCGATCTTTGCCTCCTAATAGTCATATTATTCTTTAGTTCCTTCCTCTTGAGTGTGGGCTGAATTTATTGACTCAATTCTAATGAAGAAAATATGGCAAAGGCGATGTGATATAACTTGTATTATATAATATATTATAAAAAGACTGGGGCTTTCTCTCTCATTTTCTTTTGAGTCTCTTTTTTTGGGGGAAGCCAGATGCCGTGTTGTGAGGCAGTCCCATGGAGAGTTCCACGTGGTGAGGAACTGAGCTGCCAACAAGCATGCAAATGAGCTTTGAAATGGATCTTCTGAGGTCTGCCAGGAGCTGCAAAAGTAGTTTGTAAATAGATCTTGCTTCAGTCAAGCCTTGAGATGCTACATCTCTGGCCAACACCTAGGTTTAGCCTCATGAGAGACCCAAAATCAGAGGTAGTCAGCAAAGTTATATCCAGATTTCTGACCCACAGAAAGTGTGAAATAACAGGCCAGGTGTGGTGGCTAATGCCTGTAATCCCAGCACTTTGGGAAGCCGAGGTAGGTGGATCACTTGAGGTCAGGAGTTTGAAACCAGCTGGCCAACATGGCAAAGCCACATCTCTACTAAAAATACAAAAATTAGCCAGGTATGGTGTCACGTGTCTGTTATCCCGGCTACTTAGGAGGCTGAGGCAGGAGAATTGCTTGAAGCTGGGAGGCAGAGGTTGCAGTGAGCCAAGATCACACCACTGTACTCTAGCCTGGGCAACACAGCGAGAGACTCCATCTAAAAAAAAAAAAAAGTGTGACATAATAAATGTGTATTGTTTTCAGTTGCTAAAGTTTGGGATAATTTGTTACACAGCAATAAATAACTAATAAAAATACTGATGTAAAATGGCCAAGAAATTTCCAAATTTCTTGAAAACTGTAAACTCACAGATCCAAGAAAATCAATGAACTCCAAGCATAATAATAATAATGAAAACCACATTAAGGCACATGGTAATCAAATTACTCTAAACCAATGGCAATAAGAAAATCGTAAAAGCAGACAGTGAAAGAAGACGCATTAACAAAGATAAGAATGTCAGCATATTTCTTCTTAGAAAAAAATGTAGGCAAGAAGACAGTAGAACAACACCTCAAAGTTCTGAAAGATGAAAATTGCCAATAGCAAAATTATTTTTCTAAAATGAAGGTTAAATAAAGATTTTTTTCAGTCATGCAAAAGTTGAAGAATGCATCATCAGCATATCAAAATTTCACTCAAGAAGCATCAATAAAAGTCCTTCAGGTAGAAGAAAAATATCAGCTGGAAATATGTGTTAACATAAGGAGATGAAGAAAACTGCAGGTGGTAGTGACACAGACAAATAAGTAAGTTATTTTAAGTGGTTAAATCATTTTGAAAGGTAATTGATGGTTTAAAAAAATTAACAGTGTAGTATTAGGTTTGTAACATGCAAAAGTAAAATGTATGACAATAACAGCATGAAGGACGGAAGGGGAGAATTGGACTAATGTAGAAATTCTATACTATTCATGAAGGGGCATTATATCTTTAATGTGGATTGTGATAAGTTAAAGATGCAGATTATTAACCCTAAAGTAACAAAACAAAGAGTTTTAGTTAATTGACCAATGAAGGCAATAAATGCATCATAAAAAATATTCCAAAAGAAGGCAGAAGAAGGGGATGCAGGGGAAGCAAAAAAATGGGACAAATAGAAAACAAATAATAAGATGAATGATTTAAACTCAACCATATTAGTAATGAAATAAAATATAAATGGTGTGAACATCTCAAGAGGCAGAAATTGTCAGACTGTATAAAAAGGTAGGATTCAATCATATGTTGTCTACAAGAAACCCAGTCTAAACTAGGAAGACCCAAATTGATTACAAGTAAAAGAATGGGGAAAATATACCATTGTAATACTAACCAAAAGAAAGCTGGAGTGGCTATGTTAATATCAGACAATGTAGATTTGGAGCATAGAATATTACCTGGGACAAAGAAGTTTACTTCATAATGATGAAGGGATCAATTCACCAGGAAGCTATAACCATCATAAACTTTTATGCACCTAATAAGCAGGCTTCAAAACACATGAAGCAAAAATTGTAGAAGTACAAGAAGAAATGGACAATCCCAAAATTAGCTAGAGATTTCAGCATCTGTCTCTCAATAATTAATAGAACAAGTAGACAGAAGAATTTAAGAAGACTTAAATAACACTGTTAATCAACCTGAACTAAATGACATTTACTGAACATTCTGCCTAATAACAGAAGAATACCCATTTTTTTCAAGTTCACACAGAATATTTACCCATTTAAATTACATTCTGGATCATCAAACAAGTCTCAATAAATTGTACAGTCTATGACCATAATGAATCAAATTAAAATTAAGTATTAATAATGGAACATCTGTTGAAAATTCCTCCAAATATTTGGATGTGATATAACACATATTTATATGACATATGGGTCAAAAAAGAAGTAAAAAGTATTGGGAAGCATTTTGAAGTAAATTAAAATATAAAAATAGCATATCAAGTGTGAGACATACTGCTAAAGCGGTACTTAGAGGAATTGTTATAACACAAAAACACCTGTATTGGGAAAGAAGAAAAGTCTGAAATTCATGTCTGCTTTCACCTTGAAAAAAAAAAAGACAGAAAAATGAGCAAATTAAAATCACAGTCACACTAACTTTGAAAAAGAACTAAGTTGGAGAACTAACAACTGATTTCCAGATGTATTATAAAGCCACAATAATCAAGACAATGTGATATGGATGCAAAGGTGGACAAATACGTCAATGAACTGAATAGAAAATGACCTGAAGTGACCAGAACGCACACATACTGCTCCTGGGAATGAAAAATGGTACCACTTTGGAAAACAATCTGGCAGTTTCTTTTTTCTTTTTCTTTTTCTTTTTTTTTTTGAGATGAAGTCTCACTCTGTGACCCAGTCTGGAGTGCAGTGGCACGATTTCAGGTCACTGCAACCTCTGCCTCCCAGGTTCAAGTGATTCTCCTACCTCAGCCTCCTGAGTAGCTAGGACTACAGGCACATGCCACCATACCTGGCTAATTTTTTATTTTTAGTAGAGACAGGGTTTCACCATGTTGGCCAGGCTGGACTTGAACTCCTAACCTCAGGTGACCCGCCCACCTTGGCTTCCCAAAGTGCTGGGATTACAGGCATGAGCCACCATGCCCAGTCCTGGCAGTTTCTTAAAGAGATAAATATGTACCTACCAGATAATTCAAGAATTCCACTCCTAGATATTTACCAAAGAGAAATATAAGCATATGTCCATACAAAAACTTGTACATAAATGCTTATAATAGCTTTATCTGTCCTTGGAAAAAGCTAGAAACAACTCATATCCTGCAACCATAGAATAGATAAACAAACTATAGCATATTTATACAGTGGAATACCACACAGCAATAAGAAGAAATGTCTATTGACACAGGCAAACATAAATGAATCTCAAAATCATTTGCTGATTGAAAAAATACAGGCAAAATGAGTACATACTAAATTATTTCATTGATTAAAATTACAGAAAATTCAAAGTAGTGATAGAAAGTAGATACAGAGATGGGAGTTGGTGGGCAGTGGGAAAAGGCAGAGGAAAGGATGACCAAAGGCCCAAGAAAACTCTTGGGTGTAGTGAGTAAATGTCCATTATATTGATTGCACTGACAGTTTTATGAGTACATATATATATATATATATTTATATATGTGTGTGTATATACATATATACACATATACACACACACATATATATATATTTATATATATGTGTGTGTGTATATATATATACACATATACACACACACTTATATATGTTGCAATTTACCAAATTATATACCTTAAACCAGTAGTTTATTGTATGTCAATTATACCTCAATATAGCTGTTCAAAAAAGAAAAGGAGATCAAATTCAGATGTAGACAAGTAGGTCTATATCTCTAAAGAGATAAAATAATATTGTGAACCAAATTAATGTATCTGGATGGTAATGCAAGTTTAATTCAGATTGTAAATGCTTCTTATGCATCTTGAAACTGTGGGGAAACTGAGAAGAACGAAGCCATATCAGGTTTATCACATGCTACATTTGTGGTGTCTTTGAGATGCAACTCTTGCATATTTTAGTACTGCTAGTGTCAGAAGAATCTATGTATCCTAGGAAGACTTCTTGACTCTTTGAGTGTGGAAGTTATTAGGGGGAACATTTGTCAGTACATTCCATTTTTAGCTCAAATCTTGGGCTATGAACTGGTGCCAGATACCACATCTGGTTCTTTTAAGGGTTTCATTAGTGTCCCCTATGAGGTACAGTTAAAACAGAAAAGAATTTTAATGAGATTCCAAATCATATTGAGTTCAGTAGCCTTGGTGTTATATTGAAGGTGGCAGCAGTCCTGGAGGCAGCAAAAGGGGAAGATAAACTACAGGAGATCTGAGGCGCTGAAGAGATCTGAGGATCAGAGTTCCTTGAGTCTCCCTGAGGCCATGGGGAGGGAAATGCTGCAAGAGAATAAAACAAACAGGCTATGCCAGCTGGTTCACAGCAGTCAGGCAGAGGAGAGCTACCCACACCCCAACCTCCATAAGCAGGAAATCACATGGTCTATGGATGGGGACAGCCCCCAATGTTACTCTGCTAACAGTTCGTTCCCATAGGTAAAAGTCACTGTAAATCCTATTAGAAAATACTCGGTGCCAGGCTGTGTACTAAACACCTCACTCTCATAAATTCTTCACGCTGACCTTGATAGGTAGTATATCAGTGAGGGTGGCATTTGGCTGAATGTGGCTTAACTTAATAGGGTACTTCTTTTTTTTTTCTTTTTTCTTATAACAAGGAATAGATGAGTGGGCAGTTCATCACGCCTGCAGCTGCTCAAGGAGCAGTGCTTGCCAATCCTACCTGCTCCTTTATCCTTAGTATTTGACTTCATTTCTTAATGACCACTCCACTGCTGGGTACTGAATCACATC
This sequence comes from Cebus imitator, assembly GCF_001604975.1. Classification (NCBI taxonomy): domain Eukaryota; kingdom Metazoa; phylum Chordata; class Mammalia; order Primates; family Cebidae; genus Cebus; species Cebus imitator. The sequence continues at coordinate 657,431 of NW_016107659.1, read as the reverse complement.
CCAAGCAGAGGGACCCTGAAGACCAAAAGCATGTGCCAGCAGAGTCAATCTCCACGGGAATAGCCCCACCCAATGACACCTGCTTAAAATTTATTTACCAGAACTGGGTCAAAAAGACCCCGTACTGGAGTCTGGGAAACGAGTGTTTCTAACTGGAAATACCACTGAACTGGGCAAAATCGTGGTACCACTAGAAGGAAGGAAAACAGCATAACTACTGGGTAAGAAACTAGCAGTGCCTTCAGAGGATATTAACATCCCCATTTTACAGACAAGGAGACTGATCCAGAGAGATTAGCACAATTACAAAGGAACAGAGATGAGATTTGAACCCAGTCAGTTGGCTGCAGGCTCTGTCCACTTTATCACTAAGCAGGAATCAGGGACTCTGAGTGTGTTGTGTCATTCTTATCGGTAGTGACATTCCACAGAAACAGATATGAAGAACAATATTGTGACTTCCTCTTCTGCAATATTACAAAAAATGGTCTTGTAGTGATTTCTTTCCTGTAAGACAGCAAATTGACCTTTATTCTATATATATTTTTAAATAAATTGATTCAAGATTTACTGAAATAAGTATTGGGTTTTGCTTATATATTGTGCCATTTGCTTAAGAAATGCAGGGTTTCCCTTACCCCTAGAATTAAGAACAAGATTTCAACTGTCTCTTAGTCATAGAGTAGATCAAAGCTCATCATAGTTACTGACCAGGCTGTGATATAACCTAGATCCCTGCTTTAGAACCAGGCCTTTGTATCCACCAAGCATGTCATGCATGCTGTTTCCATTCTGATGGGGAGCTGTTTCTTTCCTTTCCTTTTCGTTTTGAGCTCAGTCTTTAGTTCCATCTTCCCATCCCTCGTCCCAGAGGAGTTCTAAGAAGGAAACAGCCAGCCACCAGCCTCCAAGAAGCCCGGCTATCCAAAAGCTGGGAATAATTTGCCAAGGGGATAAAGAAGCTGACCAGATCCTTCTTGTCATAGAAAGACCAATTATAGAGCAATGTAATTTGCAGGCTTGCTGTCTACTTTTATATAAGGTAGAACGGGTGAAAGAAAAGATGCCAGTTTGCCTCTCCTCTCCTCAGAAAAGATACCAGAACCATGATCCTATAAACTCGCTTCTCAGTGGGAGCTCTGAGTTTCATGTGTGGAGATCAAAGTAGGCACCAAACCCGTTCTACCAGTTTTAAGGGCCACTGAGTTGGCACAGAGGCATTACGGGCTTACCTCCAGTTCCTTGTCTTAATATAAGACCGGTCTCCTTGGTGACAATCAATAATGCCAGGTCCACGTGTTCTTTAAAAGTCACATATCTGGGATCTAGGAGTGTACAGGTCCTACTGCCACCCTCTTTCCTAAAACATCGCACAGGCTAAGAACAGCTCTATATTTGAAACTCATCTGTGAACATGTGTGGATATGTCAGTACTTAAATATCAAAGGATTCTTAATTATGCTTTATAGATTCATATAAACAAACAAGTGTGAGTGAAAAATATGGCAGTGTTCAAGTGACTCTGAAGATGATTGTCAAAGTATCAAAAAATTTCAATCCCTTATTAGATTTATTTTGCCTTGGTTTGTACCCTGGGTGTCCACAGAGCTGAAATTAGCCAGATAAGTGGCAAATCTCCCTTGACTTGATGTCTACTAAGGAACAACATTAAATTAGCATTTGATTGAGTTTGGTCTTGAATTTCAGGATTTCCCTTCATCTGCTGAAGAGGTCATGTGGAAGAGCTCGACGGTTTGGGCTGAGGCGGCATTTCTCGTTTCTGGTTTGGTTTGTTTGGATATTTTTGGCAGCGAACACTTGCGTTTGTTTGCTTGTTTATAGAGAGTCCTTTATTTTACCCTGTGTGAACCTGACATTTCACCTTTAATATAAATAAGTTGCAAATAAAGCAGTTGTAATTTAACCCTGAGCCAGCCAGAATAACTCAATACAAAAGCTGAGCATCTAGAAGCTTCTAAATGTGTCTGCTTTTGTTGGAATGACAACCTCCCTGCAGTAGCAAAGGGATAAATGGTTCAAGGAAATAGTAAAAGACAATGGTGTTTTTAATTTCCTATTCACTGACTCAGTTGTCGTTCACAACGGCAATCAAACCAAGTTGACATCTTAGCTCTGTTAAATGGTCTTAATGACAGATACCCAAATGTTCCTGGTTCTGACCATTACTTGGGCAATAACTTTGGGTCCCTTCCCTCTCTCTCCTCTTCCTCTTCGACTTCCGTGCACACAAGCATACTACCTGTATGTCTTTGTGCAAATAGCCTAACCTTTTTGAGAGTTCTTCTTGTCTGTGAAATGTTGATATTTCTCTCCCACAGTTGTTTTGAAAAATAACATGAATTGTGAATGTGTTTTTGCACTGTGTCCAGAATATAGTACATGCCCAATAACGTGAGCACCCTTCCGCTAAGTCTTTTGCTGTCTTCAGGGCTGACTTCACAGATATGTGACTCAACAGGGCTTCATGCTTCCCAGCGCCCCACTCGTGGCTTCATGGTCTACTGTCATTGCCAAAAATTCTTAATATTTTTTTCAGCAATAGGTCCACATTTTTATTTTGTAGTGGACCTCCAAATTATGTAGCTGTTCTGCCCTTCTTTTTTTACTCTTTCTCCCCCTTTTCAAACTTTTTGGGCCTACCAGATGTTCTCTTGGTTGGCTGGGTCATTCAGTCAGTTGCCCACAAGGTGTTCTGCTGGTTAGAGTGGTGCCCATGACTACACCATGTTCCTAGCCTTGGCCTAGGGGTTACCCATGTACTGTACAGGGTTTCACCATACTTCTGGTTAAGGTGCATGTGTATTGGTGAAGATGTAGCTTTGAACAAGGAAAGCTTTTCTGAAAATATGACTTCTAGTTGACCCAGCACAGAAATAGTTTAGTGCTCCCAACAGCAGCCAAAATGTAAACTTAAGGACATCAGGCCATTGGTGGGCTTTGCTTCCATGTTCTATTCCCTACTTTTCCCCATCAGGGGCAAAGCCAGGTTTTGTAAGGCCTGAGCTTATGTAATTTAGAGGCCTTCTTTAGAAGCAAATATTACAAATGTACCACTAACTGAAGTTTTAATGTGGTGTGTCCCTATAGTTTACTTAAAAGAAGGAAAAAGTTCCTGGTTTTCCCTAAACATAATCAGCATTGTTATTTGTGATACTTACCAGGTTAGGACCTAACTCATTCACTAGGTATCCAATAAATGTTCATTGACTTCATTAAATATCAACTGGAAATTCTGAATTTTTTATCTGACTTAATCGTTCGTATCTCTAACTAAATTATATATATATGTATATATATATATTTTTCCTGAGATGGAGTTTTGCTCTTGTCCGGGCTGCAGGGCAGTGGCACAATCCTGGCTCACTGCAACCTCTACCTCTCAGGTTCCAGTGATTCTCCTGCCTCAGCCTCCCAAGTAGCTGGGATTACAGGAGTGCGCCATCACACCCGGCTAATTTTGTATTTTTTAGTAGAGATGGGATTTCACCATGGTGGTCAGTCTGGTCTTGAACCTCTGACCTCAAGTGATCCACCCACCTCAGCCTCCCAAAGTGCTGGGATTACAGGTGTAAGCCGTGGTGCCTGGCCTAAATTATAATTTCATTTTTTAAGATGGGGTTTCACCATTTTGGCCGGGCTGGTCTTGAACTCCTGACCTTGTGATCCACCCACTTCAGCCTCCCAAAGTGCTGGGATTACAGGCATGAGCCACCATGCCCAGCCAATTACAATTTTTATAGTAAAACCTTAGAGATATAATTACTAATTCTTTGAATTCTCCATAGCAGTATCTTATTTCTTTAGCAGAGTGCTCAGTAAATGTTTGTTAATTTATATATATGTCATATATATAATATATATGTTGTTATACATATCATATAAATGTATATGTTAATTTATATACACATAACATGTATGTTAATTTTTGTATATACATATATGTGTGTGCATGTATACACACACAAACACACACACACCCCCCCATATTTGATATATAACATGCTCCCACACTATATGGCCAGGACAGAAAACCAGGCATATCATTTGATTGAGGGTTGTCAAACCAATAATCTGCTTTCCTACTAATTCCTAAAGCCAGAAGGGACCTTACATATCACCTGGTGATGCCTTTATTTCACTGATGAGGAAGAAGCGCAGAGAAGTTAATTTACTTTATAAAGCAGTTCCATGGCCTGGACTAGAAGTCAGGCTTCTCAACTTGGGCTCCAGTGATTATTTTGCTGCAGAATGCTAAGTGTGTGGCTAAAGAATATGGGGAAAAAAAAGAAATTAGATATAGTTTACTTAAGTTACAGAGAATTTAATAAGATTCTTTAGCATTGAAAGTATTTTGTTTTATCAGTTTCATCAGTAAGGTAGAGTAATGATTTCAAGTTTAATGCTAGATTAATTTGCCTTGTAAAAACTTCATTGTACCGAAATGGGGAGGAAATGTACAGAATTAGAGTGGTCATATTTCTTGCAGACAATATTTTTGATTTATGATACTATCCCATTATTTTTTATGTCATAATTTATCTCAAAGCTTTAATTTAGAATTATTTTATCTTTCTAAAAGAGGAAAGAATCATTTTGTCTAAGACAAATAGCAAATATATTATGAGGATGGCTTTTAATCTTTAATTTACCCTCTTTTCCTGATTTTAATAAATATTAAAACTTTTTATTATAAGCCTCAATGCAAGCCGTAGAAAGACTCCAAGGAAGAACATCAAATAATCTGTATCTGCCCAGATGACCCATGCTGACCACACAGTTAAAAGGCTTCCCTCCTACTGGAAGATCAGATGTCCTTTAGCACTAAAAAGATTCAGGAAGAATAATTTCCTTCAGTTCTTTGGGATAGCTGTTCTCTCCCCCATTGAGTAGGTGACACGTCCAAAATATTACTAGCTCTGGCTGCATTTTCTTATAATCTAGAGAGTGTTTTGTTTTGTTTGAGACAGTTTGACTGTTGCCTAGGCTAGAATGAAGTGGCACAGCCTCGGTTCACTGCAAGCTCCACCTTCCAGGTTCAAGCAATTCTTGTGCCTTAGCTTCCCAAGTAGCTGGGACTAGAGGAACATGCCACCATGCCCAGATAATTTTTGTGTTATTAGTAGAGATGGGCTTTCATCATGGTGGCCAGGTTGGTTTTGAACTCCTGGCCTTAAGTGATCCGCCTGCCTCAGCCCATCCATAAATGGAAAGGCAGGTTCTACAAAATCCCACTTCTTTTCTCTCCAATCCTGAACTGAGAAGTAGGGAAGAGAACAGAGGGTTCCAGGTGTGTGCCTGGAGGACAGATTGGGTTTTGTTTCCTTCTATCTTTGTTTTTGTGCCAAAGGTACTAAAAGAGAATAAAGGCCTCTGCTGTCTCCTAGAGCAAAGCTTTTCCACCTCAGCACTGTGGACATCTGGGGCTGGATAAGGCTTTGTTGTGGAGGTCCTCCTGTGTTTTGCAAATTCTTAAGCAGTTTTCTTGCCTTTGATTCACTGGATGCCAGTGGCATTCACTTCCCCAAGTTGTGACAACCAAAAAATGTGTACAGACATTGCCAAATGTCCCCTGGGGCTGAGGGGAGGGAGGGGGAAATGGCCCTTGGGTGAGAACCATTGTCCTAAAGCTAACAGTAGAAGCTCTGATGAAGACTTTAGTAGCGATGGTTATTAGGCTGTGGCTTTTGTGAGTATTGGCAACTGAGGGCAAGGATGATTGTGCTGGGGAAGACATTGGTGGAGATAGCAGTTTGGGCCCAGGCAGCAAGAGAGGCCCTGAAGGTCATGGCTGTGACTGTGTCTCATCAAACAGGCATGGGGAGAGATGTGAAGGCTCTGGAGGAGGGGAGCAGTTGCAAAGACTTGGAGGAGAGGGAGGACATTGATTGAACTTTGCTTAGGGCTGCGGGACGTGAACTGACAAGGCAGCACCTAAAAGGGCTGAGAGCGGACTTGAAGGCCACTTTGAAAGGACTAAAATGTCCTTTTTGGCCTGAACTGTTGAAGATAGCCAATAAGAATAAACTTCCCTCCATAGGGTGGAACTCTCTAGACGTTAAATCAGTGAAAGGTAAAAAGAGCAGGCTTTGCTTTGAAATCTTCTCAAGATTTATTTAACACTGTAATTAATGTCCCATTAGTCAAAGGTATTAAAATAGGAACTTAAAAGTCATAACGCATTTCCTTCACTCTCATAAACCCAGGATTATTTACTTATTTAACTCTCTTTCCTTAGATAAAAGAGGAAAGGGAGGTTAAAAAGGATGAGAGGGAACAATTTTGAAAGCCTGTGGGATTAGTCCTGACTCCGAAATTTAAGTCACATAATTCTACCACTTAGGCTTAGGAGGAACCCTTCTTGCATCTGTGCTTTTCCATGATATTCTCATGCAGAAAGACAACTGATTCTGTCTACACTGACAAGGGGAGTCATGGCTTTTGGTAAAACAATTGATAAAACATTTTTTTGTGTATGTATGTAGAGTAGGTTCTTTGAAACAAATAAAACTCAAAGCTGAAATACTTTCCAGGGTTGGTTCACATAATTCACCACTTTCCCTTTTATTGAGAATTATAAACTTTAAAGCAGAAAGTGATTCGACATTACCTGGTTCATCAAGCATCAGCCTAAATAAAAAGTATGGACTATGAGAATGTTGCATTAACTAATTCCCACCTTAAAAATACATGTGGCTAAATATAAGGAATATTCAAAGGGGCTTAAGCTTCAAAGTAAGACAAATTCCATAGCTCTCTATTACCCATTCTCACATGTCTAACTACCATTTTACCTCTGCTCTTTCAATAGTTTAGGAAATGTACTGTTAATTCATCATCAAGCATTTCAATGGAAATAAACCGATTGCCTCTTGGAAAAAATGTTGAATGTGTTTAGAGAACCCTACACCAAGGTTTAGCTGGTTGCATTCCAGGTCTCCTATCAGGTTGCAAACAGGCTGCTTTTAGATCGGCTCAGTTTTCATGTGCCTTTTTTTTTAAGGTCACAGAAGCTGAAGATCGGAAAAGCAAACAAGAAAAAAAATTCTTCAGCTTAGAGATAAGCAGGCAACCCAAAGAACATGTTCTTGAGTATAAGACCTCAGTAATTATACTGAATAGAAATTCAACCAAATGGAGCTGACAGAAGCCCAGGCAGGCAACCAGGAGATTCTTGTGGTGAGTTCTTGTGCTGACTCTCTCTCTATCTCAATCTCTCTCTACCTCCTTTCCCCCATCTGTTCACTGGGGATATGAGCAATGATGTATATATCACTATGAAAATGATCTCATGTGTGTATATTTTTAAAATGTTTATAGGTGCTTAGATCATTTCTGAAAGAAGCACCCTGAGAAAGAATTAACCCAGAATCCCATATTTTAAATAAATGCAGAATCCCATATTTTATGCATAGTTGAAAAATATTATGCATTCATCATAACCACCTCTAAATTAATTCCAAGTTTATGACACCTGTTATCTATACTCCTACATATAACCCTATGCACCTGACCTTACTTGTCTTCAGACAATCCTGATTCTACCTCTGGCCTTCCATGAAATTGAGAGAAAGTTACAGATCTTCTCTGGGCACTACTTCCTTTGCTGTCAAATGGAGGGGGGATGTGGGTAATCTCTGGGGCCTCCAGCTGTAGCCTTCTCTGGTCAAGATGAGTCAGCTGGAGTGCCCTAGCCGCTGTTCCACTCCTCTTGTGCAAGAGTTTCTATCCTGCCAGAAGTAAGAGTGC